>NW_010262433.1:0-757 GCF_000690775.1 Eurypyga helias
CTCCTGCCAAATTAATACTCATAACACAACAGAAAATTGGCGTAATGGACAGGATTGCTATGGATGAATTGCTGCAAAAATATAACTGTGACCCTTCCCCAGCTGGGAAGGAGTGGGCCCAAAAATTTTGGAAGGATGAAAAGAAAGTTATAGAACGCATTGAACAGTGTCAGGCTACTTTAAAACTTAAAGAAGGAAAAGTTAAAGGTGTGGTTTGTGCAGTTTTAGGCTCCTGTTTATCTTGTGCACAAGAAGAAGCTAAACAAACCCTTGCTTCCACTCTGATTTCTTCTGTAGAGTATACAGCTCTGAAGTCTGAGAATGAGGTGCTAAAATCATCTTTGACTTTTGAGAGGGAGACAGGAGAAAAGTTAGGAAACCGAGTTGATAAACTCGTGATGGAAAATGATGAGCTTGCAAACGAAAACCATCAACTAATATCTGAAATCAATTATCTTAAAGCTGTCCAGAAGCAGCTGTGGGAGAAGGTGAATCAGCTGCTAGATAAGATACCACCTTCTGCTCAAGTTCAGCAGATTCGTAGTATGATGAGTTACACACACTCTGAAACACCGGTTATAGATGACTGGTCTGACAGTGACGAGGATGACGTTGCAGAAAACCCCAATTATGAATCCCAATTAATTCCTTTTCCACCTCTGGTTAAAACTGAAACTGCTGTTGATGACAATGATAAGATACACACTACTGTGCTTACTATTCCATGGTCATCAGCAGAATTGATGAAAATACAGGA
>NW_010262434.1:0-2736 GCF_000690775.1 Eurypyga helias
GCAGCTACTCCTCCCAGTTTGGTGTAGTCAGCAAATTTGCTGAGAGGACATTCTACCACTTTGTCCAGGCCGCTGATGAATATATTGAACAGGGCTGGATCCAGCACTGACCCCTGGGGGGTGCCACTAACCATTTGCAAACTTCAGATGGTCAATGAAGACACAATATTAATACTGAAGGTTAATTTTGAGTACCAGACTAATTACTTTACGAAATAATCTACCGAAATGTAGATTTTTATTTTTCAACAAGGAAACATAGTTATCCTTTTATTTTCCACAACACTTGAGAATCCTTTCCACATTTCTTCACATTAAATATTCTGGGCATCATAATCCCTGATATTAACTTTTTTAATGGTATTCTAATTGATTTGTAAGGTCTTTTAGTATTTAAAAACCGCTATAAGTCTGCTTTTTACTTACATTTGGGTCTTTTATTAATCTAAATTTATTTGAACTAAGAAAAAATAATTGAAATTATTGCTGTAGTTAATTACAATGAAAGAGTATTTGATTGGTGAGAATTAGAATCACATAACTAAGGTGTAAATAGGCCTTCTTCCTACTGATTTTGATGAAAGTTATAAATCAAAGTAATTCTGAGCCTAATGAGGTTATAAAACCAGTGTAATTTTCCTAAAAGAAAACTTGAACCAAAAAAATCTACCAAAAATCAAGAAAAATCCTTTAATTTTAATCTAACACAGAAGACCAGCCTGGCACAGTAACGCATGTATTAGAAAAAAATAGATTTCAATAAAGCATTATTGTTCCCCACCTACCCCCTAACTTACACTAAATTACAGCCTGGAAACAGCACCTTCCCCCAAAGCTCAAAGGAAGGTCTCCCTCATGATAAACTAAACTAGACAGAGTGTCTTGTAAATGGCAAACACCAAATGAAATCATCATTGGCGGATTTTGGGAAGTTCTCCAGAATGCAGCACATTCAAGTAAAACAAACCCTTAAACACATTTTTACCCTTGTTTGACAAACTAAACTAAACTTGGTGTGAAACTTACATAACTATTTTGCTTGTTTCAAAGAAATTTCACAGCCTGGCTATGTGTGTCCACTGCAAATACTCCTTGAGGAAGAAAGACGACTTGCAGCTGATGAACTGGAGATGTGTTGTTAGCTGAGGAAGCTGCCAACTTGACTATGGCTCTCTAAGTGAGCAGATAGTATGAACGTGCTGTATTCAGTTGGTAAAACGTTTCCATACACGAAAGCTGCCATGCTTTGAACAAGCTTTATTTCCCCCTTGCAATTTAAAGTTGAGAAAAGCTCTAATCATAAAAGCAGAATTTTCAGTAGAATCTATTTAGGATCACAGATCTGTATCCAAAAACAGAGCTCTGAAAATGTTATCTGAAGTAAATCAGAAGTTCACTTGCCAGATACCAATTTAACATTGGTAGAATAATTTTTTTTTCCCTACTGAAGGCAAAATCTTTGCAACAAAGGTAAAAGTTAAAGTCTTCCCAACTAAAACACCATTTAAACATTGTACAGGAAGTTAATACAAATAAATCTTCAGCTGTTACTAGGCACTTGCCGAACTACAGTTCAAATGGGATATTGTGAACAGAAGTTGCTAAACTACTGTATCTGCCTTTTGAGTGTTTGTATCACCAGGCTTTTAAATGTTGTTATTTTATCGTCCACGTAACTTTAAGTTCTAGTATTACAGTATTAGAATTTAAAAAAAAAGACTAATTTATGGTTAACCAGTATCATTCCACTGTATGTTTTCAAATGAGTTTTGTAAAATCCTACTATAGAGTCCAAAGCCCTTTTCTAGAAATACACCTAAAACCTCCCTAAAGTGGCAATCCAAACTTTCTGCTCTCCCATAACCTGTTGTTGTGAGGTCACAGAAACTAAAAAACAAGACAACCCCTCCCCCCCTAATTGTTGAACGATGTGACTGATGACTAGAAACCTCATTCAAATATTCTTTTCAGTAGGTATGATGACTCTACGATTAGTAAACATTCACAGTGGAATTCCTCTCTGGACCTGCGTTACCACAAACTGCAGTGTATGACTTCCACCGGCAAGTGTTGCATCACACGGCCAAGAGAGGGCTTAGACAGCTCACAGTTTACATGCAGAATCCTAATTCTTAGCAAAACCTACGTTTCCATGTATGATTAAAAAAATAATCTGAGCTTTTAGTAAGGTTTTGCAGGGGTGATCACAAAATATCCACTGGCTAACATCAAGTGACTTGACTCCAGGTCAGTTCTTGACAACAGCAGTGTCCAAATCATAAACTCAAATTCTGAAGGATTGCAACGTCAGTCAGCATATTGTCTAAACTAGGACCTTTTACCATCCAGTTAATAATAAGCAGATATTTAAATAACAATAACAACCCTAAAGAACAAGTTGAACAAGGGCAGTAGAGAGGTCCATCTTCCTTCAATAGTAACCATGAACTTCCCTGTTTCAACAGAAGGCTCAACACGCCGCCCTTTCCTTTTTCCTCTGAAACAAGCCACAAGCAGGCTTTTGAACTACCCCCACGACCTACAGCTTTGCGCATAGCTACCTATGGGCCAGAGAGGAGAGGATGGAGCTTACACTGCTGGTGGATCGCGCTGTGCTGGAACAGCCGCTTCTGCCTCCGGCGCCCGCCCTTATGGTCAGAAACAGGGCTCGGCACCCCCCTCTGCCCCCTGCCCTCGAGGGGGGGACACAAGGCACGCTACCCGCCCGCGCCCGCG
>NW_010262435.1:0-3041 GCF_000690775.1 Eurypyga helias
CTCAGCTGTATCCAGAGAAATGTGGCCCGGATGTCAAAGGAGGGGATTCTGCCCCTGTACTCTGCTCTGGTGAGACCCCACCAGGACTACTGCATCCAGCTCTGGAACCCTCAACATCAGAAGGATATAGACCAGTTGGAGCGAGTCCAGAGGAGGCCACAAAGATGATTAGTGGGCTGGAGCACCTCTCCTATTATGAAATGCTGTGAGAATTGACCTTGTTCAGCCTGGAGAAGAGAAGGTTCCGCGGATACCTCATTGCAGTCTTCCAGTACCTGAAGGTGGCGACAAGGAAGCTGGGAGGGGACTTTTTGCAAGGGCCTGTAGTGATTGAACAAGGGGTAATGGGATTAAATTGAAAATCTCAATAATTTATCAACAATAACAAGCAAATATGTAAATCCCATGGCTTTAGGCATTTCAGCACAGTCTATTGGCAATTTTTGGAACTGATACTTTTTCAGGTGTCATTTTCCCAGGGGTGCCTTGATTCAGAGAGCTGCATATTCTTGAAGCCTTCACAAATTCTTTTTGCTGTGGCATAAATTCTGGGGGCTGCCTGCAGTCTCTGAATCCTCAAGTCAATGTTCTCTGTACCCCCATGTGGTTTTTCATGATACCAGTGTGTAATCAGCAATAAATATCTTTTTGGGAGTAATGGTTTATCCCCTACAATCCACTGTCCTCCACGATCTGAGCTCAAATTTCTCCCACAGCTGTTTTGTTTCTTCTGGCAGTGCTTCGTACAGTTTCTCCATGTTGGGTAGCTCGGTGTCAGTTTCCTTTTCCAAAATCAAAGTCATAGAGAAGATGACTTGTGGAGTGGCGGCTTTTACTGCCTGATCAGCGAGAGCATTTCCTTTGGATTTTTTATCTTGCTTGTGGGTATGAGCCTTATTACATATCACAGCCAGCTCAGGGGGTCGTTGTAGTGCCTCCAGTAACTCTTTTATTAGCTCCCCATGTGCAATGGTTTTACCTGAAGAGGTAAGAAATCCCGGTTCTTTCCACAGCCCACCTGTGCCATGGCATATTCTGAAAGTGTATTTTGAGTCCCTGTAGATGTTGATGAGGTTGCCAATAGCATACTCAGCTGCTTTGGCAAGAGCCACAATTTCAGCTCCCTGCAGACCTAGACTGGGAGATAAAAGTCCAGCCAATAACACCTGGGTCTCCATGGTAATGGCATATCCTTACATCTCCAACCACCTTCAGAATATGATGATCTGTCTGCCAAAAGGTTCAAATTTGGGTTCTCCAAATGTAGATCTGTCACATCGTCTCATGGCTGGCTGGTTGTATTTACCACTTGGGTACAGGCGTGGTCGTCTCTCACTCTCTGTAGGCAGCGGCATCAAAGAGCCAGGCTTCAAAGTATTGCACCTTTGCAACTTCAAATTATCAGCAAGCAAAAGTGCTAGTTCATACCGGTGTGCCCTTTGTGGAGAAAGTGCCTACTCTGCATGTTGTTTTAGAAGGATTCCCACTTCATGAGTCACACACACCGTGAGGGGATGTCCCAGAACTATGTTTCGAGTTCTATCTACTAGCTCAGCAGCACCTGCTATAGCTCAAATGCAAAAAGGAGTTCCTTTAACTACTGGATCTAAAGAGCAGGAGTAAGAGGCTACAGGTCTTTCCAGGGACCTAAAGTTTGAGTCAGAACTGCATTCGCTGTTCCCTTATTTTCCGTACAATAAAGTTTCAATGGTTTACTATAATCCAGGATTCCTAGAGCTGGGGCTTTTAAAAATGCACCATCTACTGCCCAAAAAGCCTTCTCCCTTTCTGGGCCCACTGTTATTTCTTCCGCTTCCTCATTTTTTGTTGCCTCATATAATGGTTCAGCTATTTCACTAAATGTGGAGATGCACGGACTGCCAAATCCCACTTGACCTAGGAATCCCCTTAACTGCTTCTTAGTCATGGGTCTGGGTATCTCCTCTACTGCCTTTATCCGTTCAGGGTCTGTCTCGCTTTCTCCTGACTTAAGAACAACCCAAGGTACTTTACCTGCTGTTGGCAGAGCTGCAGTTTGGATAGAGATGCACGGTGACCCTTCTTTGCAAGTGGTATACACAAATATTCAGTGAACCACATACATTCCTCTTTGGCATTGCCAGCTAATAGCAAATCATCAACACCCTGGATTAAGGCAGAGTGTCCTGGAAACCTGAAATCTCTTAAGTCGTTTTTCAAAATCTGAGAAAAAGTAGTAGGTGAGCTGGTAAAACCTTGAGGTAAATGGGACCAAGTTAATTGTTTCCCTTGCCATGTAAGGGCAAAAATCAATTGACTTTCTTCAGCAACAGGAATACTAAAAAATGCACCAGTTAAATCTAAAACACTCTAATATTGTGCCCGTAGCAGGATTAGAGTCAGCACTGGGTCAGGAACCACTAGGTGTGGGGAAATGACATGTTCATTTAGAGCTCGCAGGTATCGAACACATCTATATTCTGCGCCTCCATCCTTATCCACCCAGTGTTTATTTACTTCTAAAATGGGGGTGTTACAAGGACTCTGACACCCTTTAAGAATTCATTTTTTTCAGGAAAAATTCTGTTTATTTTGGAAGACTCGGCATGGTCTCATCAACAATGGGATATTGTTTAATAGAAGGGGCTGACCTGCCCTTGATTTTTCTTACTACCGGTTACGTGGGTAAAAGCAGTCCCACATCCTCACTGTAGACACTCCATAGTTCCTGGGGAACCACTTCAAGTCCTTCTGGAATCTTAGAGGATAAAGCTTCGTTCTCTGAGACATGCATAATTTCAGAACCCATAATAAGCAATCGAATTCCACTAGGAGCAAGAGATATCTGAGTACCAAATTCCTGTAAAAGGTCTCGTCCCAGTAAAGACATAGGAGAAGTTGGGGAGAACACAAGTCTTTCCTAAGCCAATTTCCCACACAAAACAATGTGGAGGTGTGTAGAAAGATATTTTATTTCTTCCCCTACAACCCAACCCCTCTTATGATTAATTACCTTTTTTTCCAATATCTGAGAAATCTCATGTGCTGGATTCAGCCAGGAA
>NW_010262436.1:0-12115 GCF_000690775.1 Eurypyga helias
CGAAGTGGTGTAGTGGCCATGCCTGGAGATGTTCAAGGAATGTGTAGATGTGGCACTTGAGGACGTGGTCTAGTGGGTACAGTGGTGTTGGGTTGATGGTTGGACTGGATGGTCTTAGAGGTCTTTTTCAACCTTAGTGATTCTGTGATTCTGATCTCTAGCTGCAGCTCCATGGTGTAAGACTGAGTGGAAGCAATGCAGACAATGCATCTGTGGGAGGAAAAGTATGCTCAGAGGGTTTCTTAAAATTTAGTTTTCATGAAACTTTCAGAGTGCAAATCCTACAAAATATTAGAAGAGTCTGAGTCATTTAATTCATAGAGTTGAGGCTGCTGTAGTGAGCCAAGAAAAAAAAAATCAGGGCTAGAGTCAAACTTTTCTCATTTCTCTGAGATATGCTTCATAAATTTCTGTTCTGTGCAGGGAGCTTCATGCCTGATAATCAGAATAAAGAGCTGTGAGGTTCTGTCTAGGCCCTGCTAGGCAGATGAGATGGTATCTCATACACTTCCACAGGGGTGAACCCAATCACGTGCAGGGTTTGGAGCATCACTTCCCTGAGCTGATGCTCCCAAACCCCTGTTACCTGGGCTTGGGCTGGTCTGAGGGTGAGATGAGAACCCTTTCTCCACAGGAACACCCATATAACAAGCAACTTTCCCCTCCCCAATATGCTTTATCTTTTTATCTTGGTCTGTTTTGGTGTTTTAGGGAAGGTTTCATGTTTTTAAAAGCATGCTGGAAAATACTGAACTTTTCTTCCTCTCACGTTGGCTTAATGCTAATGACCCTGTAGATGTTTCTAAGCTAATTCTAAGGGACTAAAACTGGGCTCATTCTGCCCAAAACATAGCCCTTGATCCTCAGAGGGTGTGAGGGGAGCAGAGTGGGCAAGGCTGGTTGCTGGGATGGCAGTGCGCTCCAAGGGCTCAGTGTGATGGTAGGTCAAGAGTGGCAAACCCTGCCGGTGTTTTCATGTCCCACGGCACCTGGAAGCCATTCCTATTGTCTCTTTGAGATTTACTCTCCGTACCATTTCCAGCTCTTGTGATACTGGCTTTTGACAGGCAATACCATTAGTATGTTTACTGAGAGGAAAAACACTTGATAAATGTTGCATGTAAATAGCTTTTTGACGTTGTACTATGAATTGAAGTCATCTGAGTGTGTAGGAGTGGAGCATTATTTCAGTGAGAGTTTATGTTCTCTTCCAGACATTTTTTCCACTAATGAGAATGTGTATCTGCGATGTTATGGGGTTCTCAGTACTTCGTGATCTCCTTGCATGTTCCTGTAGAAATGCCGAGGCTGCTAAGTACATGTCGAGTCTTTTGTTGTACACGGTTCAGACTTGGGCGGTTGTACTCCATTTCAACGTTTCCATGTTTAGTAAGATGGCGCATTAAGAAGCATTTTGGGGGATAATAACATACCGAGGATTAAACCTGATCAATCTGCTGTGTACAATAAACCTGGAGCTTTCAGAAACCCCAAACCGGGTTGTAACCTCCTGTCACCACTGATTTGATTCTTATCCTGTATCTGGGAAGAGGGATGGGGTGAAAAGGGATAGGGGAGTGGAATGGTCAAGGCTAATTTCTTACTTTAATTATGGAAAAATAGTCCTGATAAGATTTTGTCTTTTAAATCCCTTGCTGACATGTTTAATGATGACACTGAAAAGACAGTCACCTACTGCATTCCCCCCTGCTATCATCTTCTATGGGAAAAACATTCCAAACTCTAGTATGACTTTTAATGTAATGCTTAAAATAGTGGTGCCAATACCTCTCCAACTTTTTTAGTTAAGTCTTGCATCCCAAATCCGTATCCTGGTATCTCTGTTCCTTACGTGCAGTCTTTGTCTTCTGCCACTACCGGAGCGCACCATCTAATCAACCTCCACACTTCCCTCCCAGGACCCCAGCTCTGTGTAGGTTTGGACACTGACAGTATGACCCCGCAATGTTTTAATGTTTAATTCTTTTCCTGGGTTGTTTCCTTTTGAAATGTGCTGCCAGGTCCCTTAAATAACAAAGTTCATGTTGCGGGATGCTGTTTGCCACTAACACGAAGTGCTTCTCCCTTCCCTAGGTGACAATGTGGGCAGCAAATTGGAGTCCTCCAGACAGCAGATGCCAAAGGACCAGTCAAAAGATTATGAGATAACAATTCCCTTCCTTCTGAATGGAGAGCAGTGGAGACCAGTACATGGCATTTATTCAAAGGTTAGTCTTCATTTTACCTATTATTTTATTCTGAGTTGTATAACAGTTGCCTTTAGGGGAAAGTAAATGCACTTCATCATATCAGATGTAAGAGTATTTTTTATATTTCTGTAGAGAGTCTGCTGTCTAAAATCATCAGTTGCCTAGTTTAAGAAAAAGGATAAGGTCTCAGATTGAAATGAATACATTTTTTACTGTAAAGTGGCATTCTTATTTCTGATGGCAGAAATGGAAGCTTAAAGTGAAATAATATTTTTAAAGAGGTTGTCACACATTGCTTGAGATTGTATCACACAGCAGCAAAACAGCCCCAAAACTGAGGGAGGGGCAAATGCAAGTGATACATTTGTTTGATTGTATACCGTCTGACAGCAAGAACTTTAAGGAACAGTGTAAATAATGTTGCTTCGTTGACCACAGGCTGAGGCATTACCTGGAGCTCGTCATGGGAGACGGCCCCCAAATGCCATCCCATGTACTGTGAGGAGAACTGGGGGTGAATCTCCCTTCACACTCTGCTTTCCCTCGGCCTAGCAAGGGGATAATCTATCACTGGCTCTGACTAAGCAGAGACTGTTTTCCCCTCTTGACAGGCCCTGATAAGCTTTCCTCCTTGCTTCCCCTCAGACACTGGCAGATAATATGGGGAGCTGTTTTTTAGGAGACAAGGGCTGTTTTCTGTCTCCTTGGTTTCCTGCTCGAATTATGAAGACATGTTGTTGTTTATTATCACCAAAGTTATCATGGGAATCTCTTACCCAGCCTTTTTAATTCAATTCCAGTTTTGTGCCAGCTTACTTAATACATATATTTTTAAAATTCTCTTCATTATGATAATAAAGTTAAATTTTTAAACTGTTTAAAAAAAAAAAAAAGAAAAGAAGAGGAAACTAAAAAGGCAAAACCTCTCACACAGAAAGGATGCAAACAACCCAGGCAGGCCATTAAAACCAACTTTCTTTACTGCATTGGGTAAACCTTTCATGGGGAAATCCTATTTGACTACTGCCACTGTTTGTGGTCTAGGGTTTTGAGTCATCCTGCTGATGGACAGAAGTAGGTGTGAAAAAGTATTTCAAAACAAGGGATCTGACTTTCAAAAAATCTTGTCTGGAGTAAAATTTTACTTCCTTTTTCCTTTTTCCCTTCCTAAATGGGAAAGGGCCAGTCCTAGTTTTGAATATCTGCAGTGATGAAAGGGCTATCACTGTGGGTGTGTAATAGCTTATCTTAGAGAGATAACACAGATGGCTTGGTCCTAGATATATGTGAAACTCTATTTTTAGATCATTTAATTAGAAACAGGCATTCTCCATATAAAGTTCTTTTAGCTACTCACTGTAGCTTTCTGAAAGAATTACAATGGAGTATCTTTATGTGAGTAATGATAATATGATTTATATCATTAATTTGTTTCCCAGAATTTCTTGCAGTTTAAGATGAACATTAGAAAAGATTTGTGGTTTGGTAGAAAGATCCACGTGCTGTCTCAGCACTTCTTTTCTTTGAGTACTTCTTTTCCATGGAAACTGTTATAAATTAAATACACAAAAGTGCAGATCAGGCTGTGGGAAGAACAACAGCATTAAACTGGTAGAGGAGAAGAGTAATGAGTAGCTCATCACATAAATATTGATCAAAAGCACAAAAGTTAAACACTTTTGTATTTGATGGTTATGTAGGACCTATTGTTCTTCAACTCATTTCAGTGTTCCTTTATTTTATTTTATTAGAAGTTAAAATAAAGTATGAAGTATTGTGTAATTGTAACCAGGGGAATGGTATTGCAATAGAATATGTAGTAAAATAAATAATGTAGTGGTTATAAAAATGCCAAAATATTAAAGTTATTTGTGTATAGATAATTACCTTGCAATGATAGCCCCATTCTCCAATCCTTTGATCGTAAATACTCCTGCTTAACAATTAGTCCCTGAGAAACCACACTAGTCATTTAGTGCAGCATACTCTTTTCTTTCCCATCTTGAAGATAAAACTGTCCTTTTATTTACCCCAGAAGTCACTGCAGTATCTGTTGGAATATCTCTTTCAGAATCTGTCAGGAATTATTATTAAGCTAATGACTTTCTCGCTGGGGGCCGTCTATGCAGTACACTGTGCAGAGCAGGAGCAAAATAGCTGAAACTAGTCACACTGACTAACCACACCAACACACAGACCTGCTCACCAGTGGGAATAAAATTACAGTTACTGAGAAGAAAAAAAAATAAAGCAGTTGCTTAGCTGCAACCTGGTTTTACTTTAATGCAGCTAGGGTGTACTTTTTCAAGGGCATCTGATGATTTAAGTACTTCCTAGGAATGGCAGTTCAAATTAATGGTAGGAAAAATCCAGGTTTAAAAGTCAGACATGCAATGAAATGATATTTAAAGAATTTGTTTTTTCCTAAGTGTAAAGATAGGGTTTTGTTTCTGGTGAGAACCTATCATTTACTGGTTAGATCAACTTTTCTCCCTGCCCTCCCCACCCCAAGTTAAAGCTATAAGAGACCAAGACCAGGATCTCATTGCGGTCGTACGAGTTCAGAAAGATGCATAAACACTTTCTATAGTGAAGTACATGTAAAAAAAAAAAAAAAGCCTAAGAGAAGTTACTATGGAAATGCAAGTATGTTTTTGCAACTGTATGATGCTGTTCATCTAGTTAGTGGCTGTTAACATTTCTCTTGGCATCTTTTGCTGAATTCAGAGAATTTAGATAACTTTCAGTTGGAATATTTTAATGCTGCCCAGTAACATTCTTTTATTAACTGGATATAATATTCTGCTGCTAATCCGGAACATGCTGCTAAAATTAGTGGCTACTATTTTGAGTACCCAGTTGTTGCAAATCAGGACTACTGATGAGTAAGTGTATTTGTGGGCGTGTGACAGCAAAATCAGGACCCTGAAATATTGTGCAATGTTGCTCTGTGCTTTCAAACAATAGCTGCCCATATTCCGTGCAGATGTGATTTCCGTCTTCGCTGAAATTTTGTGTGCGTTATAGAGAGTGTCGATAGGTCATTATACATTATAGTTCCAGTTCTCTTTCCATGTCTCTCTTTCGTTTGTTCATCACTTTGCATTCTGTGTCGGTTTCCCAGTGCTTGGTTTAAACCCAAGAGGGTTGGGTTCAGTTTTTCTTAAATTTTTCTAAGGTTTGAACAAAATTGTTTCATTTTTATATTATTCGAGTGCAGGAAAATGACTCTTCCCCGCACGTTTCCAGCTGAATATTTTTCTTCAAACTTGGCTTGAGATGTGCAAATCAAGCCAAGTTTGATGAGAGTTGGGTAAGTGATGTTTTAGTACACAGAACACTTTAAGGAAGATTTTTAGAAGACCATCTGTTTGGCTTCAGCTTTTATCCTCACACCCTGTTAGGGACACACACTGGTTAATGTGTGCCAGATCCCTGCATCACAGGAGCCGTAGGTCAGGTAATACTGGTTGTGTTAGACCAGAGCCTGAAGCCTTCTCCCGAGAGACAAGCGCTAGGCAGGAAGCGTTTCACGTGGGCAATAAGGGTGTCTTGGCTCCATTGCTATGCTTAAAAGGTCATAACTGTGAGGAAACACTGCCTGCCAGAGACCATCAAGGGCAGACATGAAATAGCTGTAATGCTGGGGGGGGGGTTGTCACAGTGTGACATTGCCCCGAGCTGACATTTATTCTCCTGGAGTGACACACTCGTTAATGACGTTGGCTTTGTATCCAGGGTTTAGTCCAGACCTTAAAATGCATGAAGTTTCTGGGAAATTGAAAGCACTTTGTGCATGGATGATACGATCAGTTATGCAAGTAAACAAAGTCCTCAGGTTGTGGCATCTGTCACTCGGGTGTGGGGTTTTTCTCTGGCCTTGGCTGTGCAGGATGGTAATGCCATTGCTGGCACCTGCAAGGACTCGTATATAATCACGAGGCTGATCAAATGCTTTGAAGGATTTAATCCTCTGTGGTTTCTAAAAGCATACAAGCAAGTTAGGTACAACTCTCCTTACTGGCTATGGTGGACAGGGAGGACGGGAAGACCTGCAGAAGGTTGCCTGCTGAAGAAAAGCTATGGCTTCCACACGGCCGACTTTCAAATCCAAATAAATCAGAAATTTATTTCCTCTTGGGGAAGGGGGAAAGATGGATTCGGAGAACATTAGAACTGTTTCACCAAGTTTAAGCTTTCAGGGCCAGGTTCTGAGCTAGTGTGAATCAGTTTTCCTTCCTTTGGCTGGGTTGGCATACATCAGGTTTGCAAACTGAAATCTAAAAGAAGTGTTTTCAAAAAGGAGAAAAGAAAGATGAGAAGACAGAGTTCCTTTTCCTGTAGCAACGCTTTTTTTCTCTGTTGGTGTTATGTTTTAATATAAACTCTAGCAATGAAATGCAAAGATAAAGATGAAGGCCAGCTATAAATACGTACTTAGACCATATTTCTTCTGGTTTTTAACTGTACAGTTGTCACAGCTCAAAAGATTCTGCATGTAAAGTGGCAGAAGATTACCATTTTTTACTGCTTAGCATGCCTTGCATCTCATTGAGCTTGCAAAGATGTGGCTTTTGCATTTCTGCCTGCCTCATTCGTGAAGTATTGTGTTATGGATTGAGTTGGTTTAAAAAAAAAATCAGAATCTTGATTATGTTGTTCTGGACACTGATTACTTGAATCTCAGGGTGAAATTTTTTGCCATCTGTAAAAGTAGCATGTGCTCTGACAGTTAATTATCTTTATGGTTGTCCAGATTTCTCAAATGGATCAGATGTTACACTGATTCTTTTCACCTTTTTGCATTTTTTTCGTGCCTTCACTGTAAGGGCCTAATTCAACACCTACTGAAATAGGGATTTTTGCCACTGAAACAGAACATCATTGGAAGGAACAATAAATAACTTTAAAGTTATTAAAAAGTCACAGGAAAAATGCTGTAGAGTCAAGAGCATATTGAAAACTACCAAGCAGGGGTGAGCCTCAGCCACTTGATGCCATCTTGATGCTCTTCATTACTGCATTTCTCTTGCAAGCTGGCAGAAAAGGCACAGTCTATCACCTGACGTTACAGACTGCACACCAGCTTCAGTCTTATAATTGGTGCACCTATTAGAAAGCCCCCAATTTATCAAGATCTCTGTGCCCGTTCACATTTCCCCTCTTTGCTGCACCTCTTGGTGTTCTTGCGTGACTCCAATATGGGGCTTGATGCATGGAGTAGAGCCGAGAGGCCTGCTATGTCAGATAATTAATTTAGTGCTCAGTGTTTTCAAGAGCAAAGCCATTCAAGTTTTGTTTCATAACTGGCATAACCTTCGTGCAAGTGATAATTGTTTATATTCCCTTCAACAGAGCCTCCTGCTGTTCTTTTTCATTTGAAATAATTACTAAAGTTTAGACTTCCAGACAATTGTATTAAGGGGAATCATACAGCGCTGCTTAAACATGTCTTTGAAGACTGAGAGGACAGCTTTCATAGCTCTTTAACGTAGTTGTTTTACATATCTTGAGAGACAGGCATAAAGAGAATTTATAGTGCTCTCCATATTTTTATGGCTCATGAGTATCAAATATAAGCGGCAGAGCTGTGCACGCTGCGAAGGCTGTGTCATCAGCTGGGAATGCAGCTTGGCACAGACAACCTCAGCGGTGTGAGAAACTAATCCTCGATAAAATTCTCTGGGAGATCTCCTCCTTGAGCCTTTAATTAGTAACCTGCTAGTCATTAATTTAATAGCCTAGTAAACAATCTGTTATTTCTTTGCTTTTTATTGTACCTATACCCCTGCCTTGTAGGGCCACTGTGCCGGCTAATTAGCTCAAATATACTCTATTATTTAATAACCCTTCCGCATTTGTTAAATTCAGAAATAGCATAGTTTTTGCATGGAAGTTATTAGGAAAGGGAGCGTGTCACCTCCTTTGGTACTCGGCTGAATGTCTGTGACTATGTAATAGGGCTGGATTGCTTCACTGGGTGCCCAAAAGCCATTTAAAGCCATCATTCCTCTCACCTTGTCTTGTGCAAAAGGGGGTCCTCACAGAGGAAAACTGTCCCTTCCCATCCAGCCCCGTACCTGTGTTTAATGGTCAGTCTGGTAATTTTTCAGACACATTGGTAGGTGTGTCCTGGTTCTGGGGACTTGCTGGATCTTACATAGCAGCTACAGGCTTGAGAAATTCCTGGAGTTGGGACCACCAATAAAATCTTTGTGTTGGTGATTGAGCAGGGGAAATTCTTTTCTCTGTCTGCACTGAATCAGTGCCCTAGTTTCAACTAGATACACTAGTATTCATTTCCTGCCTGAAACGCTTGGGCATACTGGGAAGTGTTAAGCAATTGGGATTCATCCCAGAAAACGGTCCATTTCATTTTTAGCTTAAGTGATACAGTGTGTTAAGTTTGTAAAGTTTTGTGCCATAGTTTATGCACAATATAAATAGCAGATAATATTGAGAGAGATTGCTGCTTCAATAAACAGAAAATGTGGTTTTATATTAACCATCCACCAGACACCCACCCCCCTGCCTTAGCATCTTGAAGCCCTCAATAGGGTGAAAGTCCCTTTCATGAGCTTGTATCATGCTGAGCTGTTGGGAGGAATTTTGTCATACTTGGCCAGTTAAGATCGCCAGTGATATAATAGTCTTGGGCGAGCTGTCTCCCCGTACCACCCGCCTCCCCCTGGCAGCGACTGTATACGAGGGGACTCTGCAGAAGCACTTTGTTGCGTTTGCTGCCTGTGACCCACCGGCTATGAGGTAGTGTCTCAGATTTGAGCGTGAGGAATCCATTCATATGTTCCTCTGTAAGGTGCTGGGGCCGAAGCGATGTTCCTAAACGTGAGTTTTCAGACTGGTATTTAAAAAAAACAACCCCAAACAAACAGATCAGACTTTCCGTAAGAAAATGGAAAAATAATTTGATCTTAATGATGCAGTTAATGCTAGCAACCCTTTAAGGCGGTATTAAAATCTAAAACTAAGTTCTTGCAATTATGCGGCATTATGCTGGGTTTGTGAAGTGCTTCTACTGAGGCATTTTCATATTGAATTAATTTAGCTTATACTTGGCTATTTCATGTCTCTTGCAACATTGCGATCTTGCGAGCGTAAGGTATGAATTTCAGTGTTGGATTAAAATAATACTTTGCTTTCCAGCTATGAACATGTGATCATTTTTTTACAGGCAGAAGGAGAATTTCCCTTGTTCTTAATTCTTATTGTGATTGCCTAGAGTCAAACTGAACACAAGGCAATTCCTCCAGCAGTCTCTTTCGTTGCATAGGGAAGGTTCAGCTCTTGCAAGAAGTCGTTTGAGGGCTTGCAGGAACATCAGAAGAACTTGGGCCCCTTCCAAGGACTAAACTCCTCTGAGCAGGGAAAGACCATGGAAACTAAGAGCTTCTGACCTGTGCTGTGGTGAAGACCCTTATCTCATCAAGCCACAGTAAATTGAATTGTACTCTCTGTATGTTTTAGGGATGAAGAGGTAAATTTAGCTGGTCAATCCACTGAGTCCTATTTTTAAGAAGCCTGATGACTTTGTTGAATTATAATTTTATTTCAATATGATTTACTCAAATCCCAGTTGATTTACCTCTTCTGTAGGAATATTTCTCAGAATAGTACAAGAAATCATAGAATCACAGACTGGCTTGGTTTGGAAGGGACCCTAAAGACCATCTAGGTCCAACCCCCCTGCCCTGGGCAGGGACACCTTCCACTACACCAGGTTGCTCCAAGCCTCATCCAGCCTGGCCTTGGACACTTCCAGGGATGGGGCATCCATAGCTTCTCTGGGAACCTGTCCCAGTGCCTCCCCACCCTCTGCGGGAAGAACTTCTTCCTGATATCTAATCTAAACCTCCTCACTTTCAATTTAAACCCGTTACCCCTTGTCCTGTCACTACAGACCCTTGTAAAAAGTTCCCCCCAGCTTCCTTGTAGCCCCTTCAGGTACTGGAAGGCTGCAAGAAGGTCTCCCTGGGGCCTTCTCCAGCCTGAAGACCCCCAACTCTCCCAGCCTGTCCCCATGGCAGAGGTGCTCCAGCCCTCAGACCATCTCCATGGCCTCCTCTGGACTCACTCCAACAGGTCTGTGTCCTTCTGATGTTGAGGGCTCCAGAGCTGGATGCAGAACTCCAGGGGGGGTTCTCACCAGAGCAGAGCAGAGGGAGAGAATCCCTTCCCTCAACTTGCTGGCCACGCTGCTCTACATAGAGCCCAGGATACGGTTGGCTTTCTGGGCTGCCAGTACACATTGTCGGGTCATGTTGACTGACACTCCAAGTCCTTCTCCTCAGGGATGCTGCTCTCAATCCATTCTTTACCCAGGCTTTGTTTGTGCTTGGAGTTATCTGCAGTTTAAAGCTTGATAAGAAAAAATAATTAGGGATGATGATAAGCTTTTCTTAAATACAGCAGTAATATCTTGACAAGTGTTGCTGATTTTCTAGGAATGAAATGACTGCCAAAAATTCTGCCAGTTGTTTCTGAAAAGCTCATGTAGATGAGCTAAAAATGATCTGCATCATCGTGATGAAGGTAGCAGAAAGTTTGTGTTCAATTCCTATCTTGAGGAAATTTGGATGCCCCATCCCTGGAAGTGTTCAAGGCCAGGCTGGATGAGGCTTGAGCAACCTGGTCTAGTGGAAGGTGTCCCTGCCCATGGCAGGGGGGTTGGAACTAGATGATCTTTAAGGTCCCTTCCAACCCAAACCATTCTGTGAGTCTATGAAATTTTCTGTGTCCTTTTGTACCGTCTTTCCTCAAGGACAGAGTTTGAAGTATTATTGAGCTTTCAAAGCTTAATTTAACAAAATGCTTGCAATTTATGGCATTGTAGACACAGTGAAGTGATGTACCTTGGTGTGGCTGGAGACAAAATGCATTTGGTGATGACTTGTGCGATGCATTTCCATTTGTACAATCTGTGTGTGTGGTGGGGGTCCTGCCAGAGCCTGCAGGCATTTTATGGAACTTGATCTCATCCCTGCCCTGCGAAGATGTGCTTGTGATATTTCTGGTCAGTGTAACGATAAATCTGCTAGTGATACAGGTTGCATTGAATTACACGTTTGCTCACCCCGATGCAGCAGTTACGGTTGCTTTCACAGGGTCACTGAATCCAGGATGGGGTCCTACTGTCTCTCGTCAGCAAACCAACGTGCATTAATGCCCACTTAGATCTCCAGCTCTGACTCTGTTATGGCCTGTTCATCCTCTGCCCCAAGTCCCAGGACGCTAGTATGTTGTTTCCTCTGAAGTTTGAATCACTCTCAGGAAATGAAGTGTTCCTAGGTCGTGCCTTCATTCCTTTGCCCTTACTGTGTCTCCTGCCTCTGGATTGACTTTATTTTGCTTCTGCCAGATGAGCTTGTTCCCCTTCCTCTTTGGGCCATCTCCCTCCATCAGGAGCGACTGGGCGGTTTCTTGGCAGAGTTTGCCTCCTCCTTTGCTCCTTCTCTCTCCACTGACTGCATCCTGCACAAAAATGGTCTTTTTGAGGTGAACCTGCCAAGCCCTTCCCAGCCAGCTGTCACAGTCTGGAGTGGTTTCCTCCGCCTGAGGTGGCAGCATTTTACATTGTGTGTTTAAGGTGAAGCCTATTGATAATTTCAATATTCAGGATAATTGTATTTGTTACCTGAGGCCACTTAAATGGGCACAGGAGCAAACGTTCTTAGTCAAAGCTGCTGCCTAGCTGGGGGGAGGAGCAGATCTTCATTGAGATGCCTAATTTTTGCCCGCTGGTGGCTGTTATTTTCCGGCACACTTCATTTGTGTGAGTGTTGGAGATGGCAGGCTCCTGCGGGCAGCGATCTTGGATGCAGTCCTACACTGGTGTCTCTCCGTTGACATTATTTACTTTAGTTTCACCCATTCCATCATCTTTCCCT
>NW_010262436.1:12146-98933 GCF_000690775.1 Eurypyga helias
ACATCAAGTACATCTTGTACTGAAAAAGAAACGGCTGCTGAAGGAGGTCTGCTGCAACTCCTGGCAAGTGAGGATGAGACAAAAGCTCTTAGATGTGTTAATCTAAACAGCCATAATATCCCTGCCCCAGAAAGGACCGCTTCCTTGGCAGCTACTGAATCTGCCTTTTTCAAAGGAGAGGGGAGTTTCTGGAAGTGAATCTGTTGCGGGAAAAGCCAATAAGAGGAACTGTGTAATTTTTGTCCTCAAAGCAACTTCTACCCTATTACTGTTCTAACATTGCACACTCCCTTCTGCCCACGCTGACAAGGCCAGGGTGCGTTTTCAGCAGCAGAAGGAAAAGGGGGATCCCTAAATCAAGTATCTCCAACAGAAACTGCCATTCTCTTGGTTTCAACAGACAGAAACATTGCTTAAACCAGATTTTTTTTTTTTTGGCATTTACTGGCATTACTAAGAAAGAGTTGGCAAGGAACGCTGGCAGGAGGAGATGAGTTGGATAAGCTTTAAAGATTTTTTTTTTTCTATAAAATGAATATCCAGAAGCAGTGTAAATGTATTTTTTTTCAGTTTAAAAAGTGTATAGAAAGACAATGTATATACACATTTTTTACTGAACTAGTATCCAAGCTGGCTATGCCCTCCAAATTCTTTTCCCTCAATTAAAATGATGGGAGGGGGGGGAAGACAAAACAAAACAACACCTCAGGAAATCCCTAGAATGTTTATTCGGGAACAGACCAGCCTGTTACAGTCATTAGCTTGCAAAGGTATTTCTGTTACAGTCAGAGGGCAAAGTGAATTTTAACCTTTTATTGCCAGGAGATGTCACGTCTGTTAGTGAAGTAGCTACTGAGATACACTGAAGCCTGTAAATTACTGTGAGTGAGTGACGTGTAAAAACCAAACCCAAACCCGAGAAATACACCGTGTGGAGAGAAATTAATATCAATTTAAATGCCCATAATTAAACATAAATAGGAACTATATTTCATAGTTTATTATGTTTCAATTTATTACTTTATCATTTCTGGTTGTAAAACGCTTCAGTTGCAACAAAAAAGACATTTCAAAACATCGACCTTTTTTCATTGTACATTTTAGTGAAGAATTGCTTATTGCCATTGTATGTTGACTATGAAAGGGAAAAAAGGGAATAGAGCTGGATGGGTTTAAACTGTGATCTGTGGGATGGGTTTAAACTGTAATCTGTGGGAGCCCTCCAGGCCAAAGTGGTTGTTTCCCAGGATCCCCATAGGAGGGAGAGAGGGACGGAAACTGCTGCTCTATGGAGACCAAGCATCAAGGGCCTGGGAACACTGCAAGTCAGAAAGGGCAAATTTAAGATATAGATAGAAACAGTTGGTTGTGGTTTTTTGGTTGTTTTTTTTTTTTTTTTTAAGATGGAAGCCGAAATTGTTGGTTAGTACAGTCAGGCATCTCCCCTTTTATTGTCTCGCTCTTTTCCAAAATGGGAATAAATTGTAACCCAAAGACATCAATTTGATGTTGGTAATGGCCTTTTCACATTTAAAGTGTTACTTGCTTTTCTACTCGTGCTGTACAACTTTTAGGGAGTAAGGATTTGCTGTTCTGGGGGAAAGAGGGATGTCTTGCATGTGTGGATAACTCACGCATGTGTTGTCAGAACAAGGGAACAAATATTTTCAAGATTTTAGTTCTCAAAGAATTAAAGAGGAGGGAGTGTCTGCAATTCTGTGTACAAGGATTTTCACTGTTAGAATCTTGGAGGCAATTTAAGAGCATCTTGTAAGTACTATGAAGAATATTAATTGAGATTTTTATGGTGTATGATGAGCCATATAAATCAGTCCAAGTTTAGCACGATCACCTTTCTTTGAGGCAGATTAACATTGATGTGAAAGCACTTAATTTTAAGGGACATTTTGAGAAATAATATCTTAGTGTATCATGTATTTTTCTTTCATGTGTACATTTTTACTGCTTTCAAATATGCAATTTAATTATCAAGCATCAATTTATTTTTAAAATTGAATTTACTAGTTTTAACACACTTGCCTACATCTTTTATTAACTAATTTAGAAAGAAATCTGTATGTGCAGAATTGACATCAACTCTAATTTCAGCCTTCACAGAATTGGTATTGAGCAGTTTCTCCAAATCTGTGTGTTTGGGGTAGAGAAAATGACAGCTAGATTTGAGCCATTTCTTTAAAAGAGATGCCTGAGGTCTCCCCACAGCACTGCTGAATTTTCCAGTAGGTATATCTATATTGATATAGTAGGTATACTGGTATCTATATTGCTATCTATAGCTATATCGTCTATATCTATACGTAGATACTGTTTCCAACCTTGTCTCAGGATTCAGCTCTTAAATCATGGTTTGAAAATCTTTTGCAACAATATGTGAAGAAAAAATAAGGTTACAGGAAGATTGTGTGTTGAAATCAAATCATAAAATCAGGTAGTTGAGGGGGAAGATATACCATTGAGTGAAATTCCTATCAACGTTTCTGCTTTGCTAGGACATGTTATTAGGAAGGCATTACAGCTTATCAGTGTGTCCTTGTAACACACTTGCCAATGTCATGAACTTCATATATGTAGAGTTGTTCTAATTTTAGGACTAGGCAGTGAAAAAAAAAAGCATGTTGTAAAAGAAATCACAGCACTATTCAGTCACTGAAAGTGTAGACATGATCTGTGTCATCAATGAAGAGCTCAAAAGTTTCAACAGGATCAGCTGCTACAGATATTTTGGCTGATGTGTATGGAATAAGCGTTGTGGGGCTCCCCCGTTATTGTGGGTTTGAGCTGAACAGTATTTCCTGTAATTCTAATAATTTTAAGCAGGTAACAAAGAGATTGAATATTTCAATTTGCACAGACATATCAAAAAAATTCTTCACAGCCTTCATTGCTAAACAATTTAGACAAAGAGTTCAGTCTCTGCTCAAAGTCTTTAAAGGCTATGTTGGGTTGTTTTCCAGCAAAATCTTTATCTTCTTCCGTGAAAGACAAATCAATATATCACTGGTAAAACACAAAACTGTGTCTCACTGAGGTAGATTACTTAAGCTGAATGTGAATTCTTACACTAGCCATCAGAATCAAGCCAAATGATTTGGAAATACTGCAGTATGCTTTTTTTTTTCCCCCAGCAGCCATCATGCCATTTTACATTTTTCACGTTCTGTATTTTTATATAATATGCGTATATTTTCTTGTCATAGTTTTAAAAGTTCTTCAAGAGCAGTATTGAAATTACTTTCATGATCTGTTCTTTTGGTGTGCTGTCTGGTACCTGACAGTCTACCGTGAGCTTGTGAGAAATTTATTCAGCATAAAATAAAGTCATATGGCAATTTATTGCTGTCTTTACCTATCCTGCAAAATCGTTGCTCTGCATCTCTCGGCATGTGCAAATTCGCTTCTTCAATTTTAGGGAGCTGTATCTTGTCTGTTGATGCAATGTCACCATCGCAGCCTTGATACACGGAAAAGAAATAACTTGTCCTACGTATTTAGCCTAAGGTAAAGCTTGTAAGCGCAAGGTATTTTTATCTGTGGGCTTTGATTTGCAACCTAAAATTTGATTGAGCTGCTTTTTTTTGAGGGGCAGTTGATACAGCTTCTTTATCACATGTATCGTGAAGTTTACGTTTCTTTAAAAAGCAAATAACTTGTCTGAGGGAATAACACCGCATCCCTCAGCTAAGGCAGTTCAGAGTCAGTTGCTCAGGAGCCCCTCAGGGGATGAGCGTCTTTGCCCTTCCTAATTCCTTGTCTAAGTGTAACCAGTTAATTCAGTTCTGAAATGTTATTTTCTTGCGCACCTGGAGGAGCCACTGTCTGAGCTCCCCTCTGAAACTCCCCAGTCTTCTGGTGAGCAAGGCTTCCCATTTAAGCTTTGTGATACGGGTCTGAAAAGCTCCATCCCTCATCATCTCAGGAGATCAGCACAGCAGGGGAACCCCTGCAGAGTCCTTCTCTACATGTTGATGAGCCTGGATGAAAACTTCCATAAGACTAGATATAATTCTAAACCTGCCGGAAGGCTCTGGCTTGCTCCTGTGCTTCAAAGTACTGTTCTAAACACACTGTGTGCTGACACTTTGCGATACAACATAGAGGAACTCCTGTCTGCCAAACACTTGCTATTTATGGAGTTACACTAATGAACCTTTCCAGAAGCCTTCCTCTTTGCATTCTGCTAACTTAGACGAGTCAGGAGTACAAAACCCAGAAGTCTGGTGCGATATGTCATGTTTTAACAGGCAAAGTTTCATACGCTGCTGTTGAATGTCATTTAAGTTCGCAACACCGCGAAGCATTAATGCTTTTCTTTTTAAAGGGCTGTAAGGGAGTGGTAATTCAGTAGTGCAGGTGCATATCTCAACGAAAGGTTGCACATCTTGCTTCCTGAAAAAACAGGAGTGCCGAATGGCTCAAGAGCAACAGTGGGGTGCAAACCTGTTCATTAATAATCTAGTGGTGGGAGTACTCACGAGTGTAGGTGGGAGGCTGTGGATTGGACCACTGAGATACTGAATCTCACAGCAGACTGCAGCCCTGGAGACTGTACGTGTTTCAGACCAGTTCCACATTGAATAATTACTGGGAAGGAGAACAGGGTAAAAATAAATGAGAGAGAGAGAGGTCACCTGGGGAGGACATGGGAGGGAGTGCAGGGCGGTCTGAAACCATGGCCCGCGTTGAGGACCAAAGAACTGGGACTGTCAGTCCAGGGAAGGAAGAGGCTGGGCGAAGACATGAAAAACCTTCCAGTATGTAAATGGCTGCAAGAAGGTAAGAGGGAGTAATTAGTTTCGGTGTCACTGTTAGAGAGGCTCCCTGTCTAGCAGGGATAAGAAGAATGGCCTTATAAGGCAGCAAGTAAGAGCTTGGTAATGAAGGTAATGAGAAAAGGATGTATTTACATGCATACAGTGAGGAAGGGAAGCTTTGAAGTCTCAGAGTGCTCTTGATTTTCAGAAAAGCCAGAGAAACCGCTGCTAATCAGAGAGATATAGTTGGTCCTGATGTGGAGCGGGAACCTCTGAGGTCCCATAAGCCATGTATTCGATGATTTGATGTAAAGTGGAGACCATTCTTTCTCGCTTTGCAAACTTTAGCAGTCTCTACATTTGAAAAAATAAGATTTGGATTTTTCCGAGATTTAGAATATTTAAATCTTCATAGGGAACACTCCTGTTTCTTGTCTAGAGTGAAGACTTTGACCCCAGCTTTTCCTTCTCTTTTAATTAATAGTTTAGCACAACTTAGAACCAGACTCGAATTAATACACAGACATTTAAAACATTAACTATAATTCTGCCTTAACTTGGCAAATAGAAAATGCCCCAGAAGAAGTTGAGCCCTTTGTTTGTTCTTTTCAATTTTATCATTAATTCAAGGGTGGGCGTTGAAATCACAGGGATGGATCAAGGTGCCACAGAGGTTAGGATATTTATAACCTGAAGAGGTTTGGTTTAGGGAGGAAGCGGTTAGGACTCTGGCAGGACTTGTTAAATTTCATGTCATGCTACAGAGTTCCCTCGTAATCCTGACAAATCAATTCGCTTCTCCGTACTGTAGTTGCTCGTGTGTAAGATGGAGATAGTGGCACATCTGTCTCCCAGGTGCTCGCTTGCAGCAGTGGTGGAGGCTCCTATGAAAATTCAAGATAGTTTTAGGAAACATAGTAGATAGCCTGAGGAAATCCTTTCTTTGAGACATTTTGGAGGTTCAAGGAAGAGACGTGTAAGCCATTCTGTTGAGCCAGGTGGTGAGAGGATATGGTGTTCATGTGAACTGTTGACTGTGCCTAGTAGTAGCACCTTCCTTATTGCCTCTTTCCAAAACATATGCTTTAAAATACGGTAAACAAAGAGATTAGTCTCTTGAAGATTTGCACCAAGAGATTAGTCTCTTGAAGGCTGGGTGAATTCTCTTTGGTATATCTTTCTGACTTTTATGGAAAACTTGTTACACAGAAACAATTATGCATCAGCATTGGCCCTTCGATGGTTTTCTGGAGTATAATGCCATAAACAATGTCGTGTGGCAGCAGCAGACTCGTATCCGTGTCATCTGTTACTCTAAGAAGCATCAAAGCTTCAAAAGATTTTCAGGAAGGGGGAAGGGAGGAGAGGATTGAACTGCAGTGCATCATAAATAGACCAAATCCTGAGATGACAATTTTAACTGTTTACAATAAGCATGAAGTAATTCAGAACACATTCTGGGCCATGGTGGTTGTAAAGTCCTGGTAGATCACATGGGCTGTGTTGCAGAGCTGTCTTATTTTTAATTAGCAGTGAGCAGAGACATGGTGACGGGTTTGGGTGGTTTTTTTTTTTTTAAGGACCATCTGAATGAAAACATGTTCAGTCCAGGGCTGGTTGTGAGGGGTTTTTTTCCTTTCAGTATCTTTTCTGCATTTGTGTGTCAGTAGCTATGAAGGAAGTAGACGGGATGCAGAGTGTGGCTGTGGTTGGCCTATTGTTAGAAATTTTCAGGTGTTCAACATATTTTTCACTCAGAGCTCCTCAGTAATGTATCTTTTCTGCGGTTACCAACTCTTCTCAGTGCTAAGCTGGAAGATATGATTTTTCTGTTTTCAATTTATCCTTCCTTATTTTTTTTTCTACAAAGGATAGTTGGTTTGTAGGTCTAGGTCTAAAATGAAGGCTCCTCTGTGCCTAAAAGTGAGAATTTTCCCTCAGAAGACAGTAAATCTCCAAAGCTGATGGAAATTCAACAGCACATGGCACACAGTTCATCTAGTGCAAATACCTAAATACTCTGTGTATTGTGGCCCATCCCTGGGGAAACTTGTATTTAAACTTCCATCGAGGTTTAATCCTGGGGGAAAAATAAATATCTCTGTCATCAAAGTAAGAAACAGAATTTGAGACTCTCATCAACATTTAAATCAGTGTGTTGTTGGAGCTCTATTGCGTTTGCTCAGACTAAACCACATAAACAAGACTGTTTCAGATGACCTTTATTATTCTCTATAACCTGTGCTGAAACACTGGCTTCTGGTATTGGGGAAGGCAGGCAAGAGTAGAGCAGGGCTTGTACAAATAATGGAGTGACAAGGAGAGGGGGAAACACTGTAAATAGATGCTTGAATGGTACGTTAGCGTAAAGGTGACTGAAAGCTGTCCAGAAAGGCAGGTAGACAGTCTTCTCTCACGATGGGATACTCTGGTAGCCTGAGCTTTGCAGAGACAGATGCATCAAGAACAATTAAACTGAGTTTCCAGCAAATAACTACTTGCTACTCATCTTTTAGCTGCAGGAGCAACCGCTGCTTTCTTCCATTATTTCAAAGCTACCGTCAAGTCTGTTTTCCCACAGTCCCTACGGGTATTTGACTCCAGCTTCCACTAGCTGAACTGAAAAATACTCTTGCTCCTTCTGTTTTGCTGTGCCGGTCCATGAGACTGAGGTTGGATAATTGAAACGTTTTACGAGCCTTCTGCCCAATTTTTGGTCTTGTGTTCTCTAACCCAGTGCAGGCAGTTCAGCGAAGGAACAGGGATATTTTTGTTCATTTACACTGTGTGGTAGAGTAGCTGAAGGTGACAGCGGACTTTTCTTTATACTTTTATCACATGTTGCAAATGCCTTTGAGATGTTTCTTTCTTTGTTATCTCAAAATACTGTGCTATATTGATTTTTGCTTTTTCTCTAAGGGGCTGAAAATTTCAGCACTAACCCTGAAGCCAACTGAAATAATTGATTATCTGTTTTTACCTCCTCTTCAGTTATTTACCTCATGCCCTTCAATGGAGAAAGGGTGTGCTATTTCTAGATGATTTAGTGTAAAACAGATCTGTGCTGAGCTTTAATATCAATTTATATAACCTCGATACAGGGTTGGTGTGTTTTTTTTTTTTTAGAACCACAAGTTTATCAAATATGTCATGAGAGAACTTGTTCTAGAACTGTAATTTTATAGCGTATTCTTATTGAACCTATGGGTAATAAGAAAAGAAAAAGATTTTCTATAAGCTTGGATAGGAATTAAAAATACTTGAGCAAATTATCTACAGGAGGAATTACATGCATATTGGCTGTCTATAAGCTAGTTAAGATATCTTTTAAAATTTATTTTAGAATTAATAGACACATGTAGTTTACAGGGTTTTGTGTACATATTAATGGTAATGGCATTTTTATCCGAGTTTTGTTTACTTTGGTAAAGATACTTTAAATCTGTGGGTGCCATTCAGAATACAACACACGTTTTTGTACTAGGAAGTGCTTTCTTTGATAAGTTTTCTGAGCTTTCCACGCTACTTTGTGTCATTTATTTTTGAGGAGAATGTAAATGTATAGATGGGTTATCTGTAAGTGAAGTCTCTTTCTAATTAGGCAGAAAAATGTGAGTTGTTGCCCAAAGGTTTGCAGTATCATTTGCTTTAGTAGGAAATCTTCAGATCCTTCTTTCTCTTAGGGCACATTCCAGGATATAAAAATGATTCATGTGTCTTGGAAGTACAGCTTTAGAAAGTTTGTCAAGTTATCTTGAGTAGCCCAAGACTGGGGTGAAATTGCCCCTTCCATTAGTTTGAAAAAATATTAATATTTTATCTGTCTTTGTGTAACTCATTCATCATCTTCAAAAGATCATCAGAGACAAATTACAGTTTGAAAGAGTGGAAATTAGATACCGACTCCTCACTTCTGGTTTGCATTCCAGTATTTGTGATGCAAAAGGGAACTTGAATCCAGAAGCACATCTGTGATTGCGATAACAAATTAGCGAAGAAGATTTAATCTGAGCCATATAATGTGAAAAGATGTTTAGAGAGAACGAAGTCTGAGCTCAGAGATCTTGGCACAGACCTGGTGCAGTGGAGTAGTGTGATTGGAGGGGAGCAGGAGGGATCTGAAAGTGAAGAACAGCATGTGAATTAAGCCAAATAATTAAGTGATTTAAGCATTAATCGAGCCAACCTCCAAGTTCATTCAGAGAAGCAAAACATATATCATTGCTTCTCTGGAGATTGTTGCATTGTCAAGGATTTGGTTTAGCCAGGATGTTTAGACCTACCCTTTACTTGCATTAAAAAATCCTTCAATTTCTCATTGTCTGAAACTGATTGTATCTTTTTGCCTTTCAATAAGTTTCATTTAGTTGCAATTACTCCGGCTTCAAAATCTTGAAATCAAATGAATTAATGAAAATGGAAAATCAGAACTCTTTCCTAATTAAGAACTGAGCTTTTCAAGGAATATGAAAGGATCTAATTTAGAGAAAGATGTTTGGAGAGCATGAAATGTGGCTTGAAGGAGATACATGTGCATTTAATATAACTTACTGAGCCCAGCCAGATTTGTATTGACGGGAGACAAAAAGCATCTGAAATCCTCTTTCAGTGATGGAATAATTTATGAGGTTTCTTGAAACGTTCTGAGTTGACTTTCAGTTCAGTGAAATGGGTGGCCATCTCAGTTTGCTTCTCGGTGGACACAGTTACTACTGAATTCTGCATTCTTTCTCTCTGTGTTAGTTAGCTGAACCATGGAAATATTGGAAGGGGGACTGACTGTGGTTTTTGGTCTTGTTCTTCAGTGGCTTCATATCCGTTCTATATGGATGTGGAGAAACCTCCATCCTGGGACAGTCGCAGTGCCAGGAGGCTCTGCGGATGCAGGCGACCCTAAAGGGACGTAAGGAGTGGGCAGGTGGCTCAGATAATGTCTGTGAAAGGGGTTTATCACCATTCAGAATGGACTTCATTTGCTATTGTCCCTGAAACGCGGTTCTCTTGGTCTGCTGCTGCCCCAGCATACGCAAATACGTTCTGCATCCTATCCCCAGTGGTAATACATGGAGCTCGTCTGCTCCTGCCCTCCTCGGCGTGCCAGACGAGTCCCGCCGCGGAGAACGTTTTCAGATGTAATCTGGAGGACGTGTCATTTCTTATCACTGGGAATTTAGAAGTAATTATCAGCATCATTCTTATCCCCCACAGTGAACAGCACGTTGTGGGTTCCCAACAAACGTATTCTGCAATAATTATGTGCACAGGAGGAGAGGAGAGATGTTTCTAAAGAGGGTCAGGGTTGCTGTTCGGCTCCAGCTCTGTGAAAACACGGTGCATGCATGGGTGGCGAAATGCAGAGCTCGTAGGTGGGAATACTGGCAGGACAAGGGGAGTGAAGTGCATAAAACGTGCTGACAGTGAGTAGCTAGTCAGTCTTTGACACAATCCATGCTTGACCTTGATTTTTTTAGTACTCTGGAAGAATGTGATGTTGTAATCAAACTTCTAGTAAAAGGAGGTCACAGTCCCCAGTGTCCTTAAACAGGAGGAATTTTCCTTTTAAAGCTATGCATAGTTTTAAACCCAAATGGGATCTACTAAATCTACATGGCATAGTCCTCAAAGAAGTTCATGTACATTTTAAATTGGCAAATATCAACAGCTGTTCACTCACATTATAATTACCCAAATTACCAAGGACAGTCTGCAATGAGTTCTGTTCAATAACTAAGGCTACCCAGACCCACTGCAATTGCTTCCTAGCTGCCAGCTCTATTAAGTTGTGTTTTGTAACACTTAACTACAGAACAGACATGTTTGTTTTCTTTGCACAGCCTTCCACAAAGCATTGATTAAGCAGCACATAATGTATTCCAACAATGAGGTACTTTTTGCTCCCATCTGTTTGATAGCAAAATGAACAGTTGTGATTCGTACGTACAGTGTAAATACTGTATGATGACTACGGGTTTCCTTTGAGCGAACTCCAGGTGATTTCATTCCTGTGCCAAGTTTTGAGTCGGGGAAAGGTTTCTGATGTTGGGACTGAACTTTTCAGGTGTCTGACAGAGTTGACCCATCATCGTCCAGAGGTGATAGCAAAAGGCTGCTGGGAGCAGACCTGACAGCACAGTAGGTACCGGGAGGATGAGCTGCCGTGTGTTTCTGGTCCCTCCAGGGCTGCCTGGCATCTAGTTGCCTTTTCTGAATCTAAGACAATGCAGACATTCCCCGAGAGATGTAAAAGGCTGTGGGTATTTCTTTTTTAACCTTTTGGGGCAGCACAGTAAGGAAAAACAATGCAGGGAAGGATTTATTTTTTAAACCAGTCTCTTCACCAGACTCTTCAACTAGTCAGCAAGGCACTTTTTTTTTTTCTTTTCTTTTTTTTTGTTTACTTTTTTAAAAGAAATTTGTATTTGCATGTATTTCAAAAAGCTAAAATCTGCATAGATGGAATCAACCTCCTACCCGAGCTCTTTGGCAAGGTGTCGGTGTGTCAGGGGACAGGCAGGACATGGTATTTCTGGCCAGGTTAGGGAAAGGGTTGTGATAGCAAAGACACCCCTCCATCAGACTCTGATTAAAAAGGACCACTGCTCTTGACCTGCTTCCAAGAGTGGGACTTCCCAATCGTACTGATGGTCAGGGTGGAAAGTCCTGTGCTCCATGAAGTCAGGTCAGTGCTTGAGTGACAAAATTTGGTGGCCTTAGGTAGCTTTGAGGAGGTAGTCCTTCACAGGGGTGGCAGGCAGCACCTTTAAGCGGGTGCTGTTTGGGATACGTGGCCATAAATGGGAGCTGCCTAAAAGCAGACTTTTTGTTAAATTATTTTTATTAGTCGCTCTTAATACAAAATTGAGTTTGCAGTTTGGTGCAGTCATTTCCATTCAGTCAAAACCATATGTTGTTGCATTTTCCTTTCTTCCTTCCTTTGTGATTCGGGAATCTAACAAACCGCCCGCTCCCAGATGCGGAGCAGACTCCTTGCAGGTCATCAGGCATGTGGAGAAGTGTAATAAATACACACCGAATGTCGGTTTATGTTGGTTTGCATCCACCCTGCTGCAAAGATACAGGAAGGGCTTCAGTACGACGCCTTGGCTGGTTTGTGTTACAGCACGCATCCTTCTCCCAAACCACATCCTGAAACAGAGGATAGCGGAGCTCACTCCCGATCGGCATTTTCAAAGTGTTGGCAACACCAGTCCCCTTTTTCATAATTCACTTAATGTTTGTTCTCTGAACTTGTTTTTAGGAAACTTTGAAAGATTTTTGTTTCAAAGTTTGTCCTGAAAAGGCAGTATTGATTTTTGACCTTTTTTTAACCAATATAGTTCAGCAGATAATTGGATAGCAGCTTTAAAAACCAAGGTTACCCTATTTGCTCTGCTCGGAATTAATTAAAAAGAAGGAAAGAACACCATTTATTTTTCTTTCTTTTATGTAGAAAGTTGTGAATTTTCTGTTAATCCTTTTTTAGCTGGCCAAGTGCACATCAATGTGTTTTAGTGCAACTTCAGTGCCTGATAATGAAAATATGGCATAAATGTTGAATTCAGCTTTCATGCCTGACTTTTTACTGACACCAAGTAAGTTCATAGCATAACAGCTCAGCGTCAGAAGGCACAGGGGTTTTTTTGTTTTTAACATCAAACTGGTTATTTTGGATCTGCTCTTGAAATACTTAATCCATAATGGTATGGTATTTTGAACATGTTTTAGCTAGGTTATTCTTTAATTAAAAAAAAAAAATGTTTAATTAGGAATGCCTTGCAAAAAGGTTATAGCTGAATTTTAAGCATGCTTTCCCTGAGTAGTCATTAGCTTTGCATTTCTGCATGGAAACCATGAAACACTGTGCTAGAGCTGTGTAGTTTTATTGATTCTGGTCTGGCACAATTAACTTCTCAGTTTCCTCTTTCTTAAGCGTTATTTGCTTGCATTTTTAACTTGGGATGGGGATCTTGGGACACCAACAGTGAGCAAGGAACTGTTAAATGAAAAAGCCCTTTATAGGGATTCATGGGAGCTTCCGCAGATGTGGCCAAATAATGTGATGGCCAGAGGCTGAGTCTGCCAGTGGTAGAGCGGCAGCGCACTAAACATTTCTTTATGGAATCATAGAATGGTTAGGGTTGGAAGGGAACTTAAAGATCATCTAGTTATCTTAATGGAAAATCTTTTTAGCTTATGAAGAGAACCTGGTTTTGGGTCGTTCCCAAGGTTGTCCTGTTGCTTCTGTTTTATGCATGATCTCCATGGTGGAGTTTTCTGCTTCTCTAAGGCAGCCAAGAATACGGGTGGAAGGGCTGCTGCCTTTGGTACCTGCTTCAGGACCTCATGTGCGATGGTTTCTGCCGGGTCTTGTGCTGGGCAGCAGTGTAGGAAGTGGGGAAAGAAGAGGGTGGAAAAGCCTGACGCCCTCCAAGCAGCAGATTGATTTGCTGTACAAAGAAGTAAGAAAAAGATTAAAAAAAAAAATAAAAGAAAGAAAAGAAAAAGAATTAGATTAGCAGTTAGGCCTTCCAGATAGAAGAATCTTGCATCTGTTTGTACAGTCAGCAAGGAAGAGAAGAGTGTGATCATTCTGTTCTCACAGAATCATTTTAAAATAAAGTTGGGAACTAACTTGGAAGTTCTTTGGTTTCCTGTATTATTGGAGTTGCTCAGCCAATTTGTTAAGGGGCTGTGATTCTTTGCTATGCCATTAAAAAAAAAGAGCTGCAAAACACTCTGTTCTCTTTGTTGCTGCTCATTATATACAGCCACAGGGATACATGCTTGTCATTTGACAGTAAGGAAAGCACAGCTGAATTCACTGCCCTCAGGAACTTGCAAAACAATATGAATTAAATGTTTATACTTTTCATGTCTGCATGAAATATCACTTGGGTTTGGAGGTGTTTGCAAGAAACATAGCCTCTTGTGTTCGCTTCTAAACTAAAGCCGAAAGAAAAGGAAGAAATACTTATTGATATAAAAGCAATGCATGCAATTTCTAGTATTCATTGCCAATTGTACTTATCTTAAATGTATATACTTTGTAGACAGCTTGCATTTGTTGGATTGAATTCCGGTTATCATGGTAAGATTCCCCAGGTGCCTTTATTTCTTATAGATTTTTCCATTTTTTCCTTCTTTGTGTATTACAGAGAGTAGAGGGGTAATATCAGCCCAAAGATCTGATACCTAAAAACATACCTTTTAGCTTGTGAAGGCACCATCAAAGAGTGTCAGTGTGTGACAAATAAGGGGGAGAAAAAAAGATATTTTCATATAGATAGCACAAAATGTCATAGAATGTACGTACTGTTATGTACTGAAAATAATGTACTCTTTCCTCAGTTATGCAGTTTCCAATTCCTGATGTTAGCTATTCAGATGCAAGAAAAAGCATCTAGATTTGTGTGGAATGTAACTATCTGGTATATCTCAAAAGTCCTTTGTTTCCAGAGCTATGCTTAAGAGAGAACACAAACTTACGACCCTCACTTTTTTTGTCTTGGAATTTCTGTTTTCAGGACCATAGTGGAGAAACTAAATAGGGTCTTACTCTTAGAGTAAATGTTGGTGCTTTTTGCACAGTGTAAGAATCTGGGTTGAAAAATACCCCCAAATTATCCCCTCGTAGAGTACTTTGACTATCACGTCGTTGAGTCTGCTTTGACCTGTGTTAATGTTGGGGAAACCAGGTAACCAAAAGGCAACTGGCTGTCGTTGGCCAGTTGTGAGTAGGTAATTTCTGCATGAATGAGCAGAAATTTTAATTTTGTTCTAAATACACACTCAAGTTTCAGATACTTGTTCTGGCTTCTCTACATTCCTCTCACTGTTTTCATAAACAAACACTGGTTTGCTTCTGCATCCAACTGCCTTGTATAACACTGTGTTAAGCTACTATCCACAACCACATAAATAGCAGAGCCAGGCTGGGTTTGCAGTAGCTGGTCAAAATAAATACCACTAGTCTCTTGCATCTCTGTGTTCTTTAGATAACCTATGGGAAAACTGCACTTTGTTGCTATGGTCTGGTTCAGTGATGACAAGGTTTGTGCTAGGCTGGAGTGGCTTCCAGCATCTCTTCTGTTTGTGTCACTGATGATGTGATTCCTCTTACTTCAAACTAAAGCCTGGGCAACTACTTACTATATGGGACAGTCTAGGAGGTTTTGCTGCATTTTTACTTTTGATCCATGTTGAATGTCAAGAGCCTTGTTGCATAAAACTAACTACAATCCACAGTTCTCCTTAATTTTTTTTCCCTTAACATCTTGCTAATTTTAACCCATTTCAGACCAGGAGTGTCCCACCAGTGACCTGTCAGGGCAGTTGATGCAGTCTGTGGCATGGCATGTGACAGGCACTTCATGGGTGTGCGTCAACGTGACTGCACATGCGAAGTTGGCGCTGTTGCAAGGTTGGCTTTAGTGAAGTTAATAGCAGCTCTGCAGGGGCTGGAAAGCACTGTGTGGGATTAAACAAACCTGCCTATTTCAGTCTACAATGTTAGGATATAATTTTAAACTTTGAAACCAGAGAAGCAAAATCATCCCTTTTGGTTCTATTTCTTGAGCTGATCTTTATTCTCAAATACTAGTTTTGGACAGCTGATACAGCTGAAAATACATTTCTCTTTCCAGATGAATTAAGGCTGCAGATTTGAGTTTATTTACACTCTTCCCTTTGTCTATAGATACTGCCTTTTATTTCTATTATATAATTGCTAAATATTTTTATTTAAAGTTTTATGTGCTGGCCTAACGCATGTTTCTTAATCCAGTAAAATCTTTTCTCTTTTATAGTGAGTAAGGTGTAAAGACATATGCATTAGGACTGTCCACTTCATCAGTTTTTTGCCTCTTCAAATGTAACATGAAATGTCTTAATGAAGAGATGATCCAGCAATGATTAAGACTTCTTCCTAGATTACTGTGCAGAAAAATATGCTCAGTGACTACTTTGTATTCAAATTCCGGAATGGGCAGCCCACCAAGGTGAACAAAGCTACTCCAAATGGACAGCTACTAGTATTTCAGGTGTAAAAACTGATTATTTTTCTTAAGGCTATCATGTAATTATTATGTGAACTAGTCCCTGAAAGTATGAGGACGTCAAAACCTGCTACTTATGGTAGACTCTGTCTTGGTATTTGTGGTGATGTGGTGAAACATGATCAAGTAAAGGAAAAGTGTGTTACTGCTATTTTTGACCCACTGTTCTTGCAATGCCTTGATGCCTTCACCAGAAGGAAGGTGCCCACGTGCTCACCCCTGTGTCTGGGCAGCGGGTCTTTTAACACAGTTTACGTGCTAAGTTGACAAAAACATCAGGATGAAAACTATTGCCATGTCCATTTTGCAGAGGCAAGTTGGAGGAAAGAGGTAGAAGGTGTGAGTAAAGCACAAGAAGAGGTGCCAACAGGTTGGCTCAACTGGAGGGTTTTGCTGTTTCTGCCATGAAAAACTAGTGTCCCAGCCAAGACACAAATCTCTGGTGGCGTTGGGCCCCCAACACCACCTCCAGGCTCACAGGGGAAGCACTTGATCCCCAAACCATATTTCTTTTCTCCTTCTATATAAAGATCTGGAGATCAATGTGATTTAAAAGGGAAAAAACCCCACTTGATCATACTTGAAAATCAGGTACAAGTTAAACTAGTGTTACTAGTGCATACTGATTTTAATTCCAGGAGAGTTTCTCTGACTCAGAAGTAGGCTACTGTCTCACCAGCTTCCAGTTATTCAGGAGTGCTTAATTAATTCTATTATTTGCTTTATCGGAGAGAATTCCTGCTTGGCTTTACTTTATTGTTTCAAAAATTTCCATCAGAATATGGAGTAAGTTTCCCTAATGCCAATTCCAGCCACATCCCTCAGCAAGCAAACAAGCAAGGAGCAAATTACTGGGGGAAAAGTTTTCCTGATACAATTTGATGTACATTTTCTAAGTAAATGCTCTCTCTGTAACTTTCCCTTCTTACATAGTACTACTTCAATCATCCTGAAGTCAATTCTGCCTCTTAGGATGGCAGGGAACAGTCTGTGTGCATTGATGTAATCTTCTCTTATGCCACAAAAAAACACTGCCAAAAAGAAAAGTGGCAGATTGCAGTTTAAGAGTAGAAAGAACTAGAAAACATGTCTGTGGAGAAGGTAGAACCACACACAGTTATTTATTATGGTTTAAATAATGCTACTCTCGTAAAGTTCACTTTACTTTCACATTTGATAATTTTAAAGGGATCGATGTGGGAATAAGTTGTGGTATCAGCATGGGAATTATTTTTTGTGGTTCTTAGGAAAGCCTTATAAAACATTTTTTTTCTAAAATGTTCTGAGCAGAAGAGTATGTGCCCTCACAACGTGCTCTTTCGATTATTCTACATGCAATATATAAAACAGCGATCTAATATCTGTATTTATAGGGGTTCCTATTTCATCTTGCAACTCAGTTTTGAGAATATTGATTGTAAGGGGAGAGTATTACGGTGCTTCACGAGATTCGAAATGAGCTTTTAAGGTCTTGTAGCAGAATCATGCAAGTACCTCAGGGGAGACTTCTCTGCTGAGAAAAAAAAAAAAAGGGAAGTAGATTTGAGTTCCTTTCACAAGTGTATACATCAAAAAACGGAGGGAAGGGACCAAAACAAAACAACAAAACTCCAAAACACCCTTTCTGGTCAATATGCAGTTTTCTTTCACATTAGGAATGTGTCATTTTAAGTGATTATGTGTTTCCAATCACCATACCACCTGAGCGGTGTGTAATTTTTACTGTATTTATGCTTCTGACTGCCAGTCAGAATAAGAAAAAGTACAGTTTCATCTCTTCCCAGATGGCAAACAAGGAAATGAGCTATTTTTTTGAGAGAGAAATATCTGTGGTAAAGCGAGAATGTGAACCTGGGTCTCATGTAAAGCAGTCCAGCATCCTCACTGAGGACATGATTGTGCTGGATAATAAGAAGATTCAGCTTTAGGAGTTCTCTGAGAGATGTTTTTTGTCTTGTAACAGTCTGTTTTATTCTGCAGCTGCTTTTTTAACTTTACAACTTACTAACATCAATTGACTGTCAAATAAGTACCACTGTGAATCCATGAATAAACATGGTTATCATTTACATATTGAGGGCCTTTAGCTGAAAAGAATCCGTTTGTGCTACTGCAATATCTTAATTATTTACTGTGTTCTATTGTAATTAATTGTACTTTTCTCTCTCAAAACTCTATAGTATGTATATCTTAGGGGGTTTGGAACCAATGCACTAATATTAAAGCGGTAATCAACACTGCTTCTAAATATTCATGCCAATAAATGACTCCCATGCGTCTGCTGGATGCCAAGGATAGTCTGAGGCATTTATCTAGCGTTCTAGTGGGATCTAATTTCTGCAAAGTTCACAAGGATGCAAAATTTCAATATTGTCGCTATTTTGCATGAGGAGAGGAAAATTGTGTGAATTTGCTCGAGCAGTAGGGCAGGACACTTGGAAAAAAGCAGTGGTATCTCAGTCACAATCTGTGCTTAGTAATGCCCGAGAGCACTGGAGAGTTGACAGCTATTGTTTATTATAATAAAATTACAATTTTGTTTAGTCTGTGACAGCCTCCTCATAATTTCACTTTTTCATAAACATTTACAATTTTCCAAATAATTTAAAAATTATTGCATTTCATGGGCGGGGTGCGCTGACTGTCAAGCAGCCCAGGCTCCATCAAGGCACCGTTGTAGCAATCACAGAATCGGACACATTTCTCAATAAATCAATTAAATACTACAACCCTCAAATTATCCTACCTCAGGACTGCGATTGGCTGACATAAATCTTCAGAAAAGCATATTGAGTGTACAGAGGAACAACTGATTTATCGAGCTACTGTTGGAATTTCAAAACAAGGAAATACTGTCTCGTGATTCAGTAAGTTTGTTTAATGAAATGTAAGTTAAGTGTAAACAGTCTTAAGATATATCTGTGAGCTCAGTCTTCTGGCTTAAGAGTAACTAGCATATCGTAAACTGTGCGTTCTCCTCTGAAGGACCATCTCAAGAGCCTGTGTAGGTGCACTGCCCCATTCTGCAAACAAGTGTTGAGCCTCCGATCTGTGACTGGATCACCAAACCTTTCTGATGCGCTTCCACAGCTTCCATCAAAATAGTGGGTTTACCTGTGGATGCTTGAGAGGGAAAAAGGGCTTGTTTTATGATCAGGGGAACAGCAGTATGAAGATTGCACACAGTCGTGTTGGGGCTGAAAATGCAATCCAGATGTTCTGGTCCTTGCTCCATGCTGTAGTCAGCTGGGATTTCCGTGTGCTCTGCTGTTGATGTCTTGTTTAGAGCATTCTCTTAAATACTTGTATATGTACAAATGCTTTGTCTATTGTTCTCACACACATACTTGATAATACTGTTGACCATATTTCTGGTTACTCTAACACCAATTTTTTTTTTTAGCTAAAACTTAATTGTTCCTTATTAGAAGATATCAAATAGATATTAAAATATTTAGCTGTTTATAGGGAAAAAATAGTTCAGCATGAGTGTACTTTATGTTTAGTTTACATGATGGTCTTAGATCACGCATGCACTTCTACATGCGAATATTTAGCATACTCAGTCCTTAGGGAAAAAGCATTTCTGTTAGAGCCACCCTGCTGTGATCACTGCGCTGCACGCCTGCAATTACTGCAGGAGGTGGTGGCTTTGAACGTGGATATCTTAAACTGAAAGTAGTCACACAAAGCCCAAATCTGATTACCTGTACCTCGCTTTAAAAAATGGTACAGGAAGACTGAGCATTAATGAGAGATTATATTAGTGTTTAATGTAGTTATGCTATTATATGGAGAGGAAAAAGTGACAATTCAAAACCACGTCTCCTGGAACTGATGGGTACCACGTCACTATGCTTATCTTCCCAGGCCAGATGCGCTCTGATACGCAAAGTTGCCAGTGGTGCAGTTGCTTAAAGGCACACTGTGGGGTCTGGAAGGTCCAGGTGTCAAATCCTGCAGCGCCTGCTGCCCCTCGATGTTTGTTCGCACTGAGCAGCAGCTGAAGAGCTCTGTGGCACCACAAACACTTCTCCGGGTAGCTGCTGGCTCCTCTTAAGCAGTGCCTGACCCTGCAAGGGCAGAAGGGTGCCCAGTTGCCTGGCAGAGCGGGCTGGGGGATGATGGGCTCTGGGTTTGGACTCAGCCAACTCCCTTTTCCTTTTTCAGAATCATCCAGCACTGCTGCAGTTTGTGATACAAGCTGAAAATAAACATCTAGTCATCAATCTGGAGAGGAATGAGTAAGTACCCTTGTTTTATGTTCACTTTGTACCGGAGGTTCTCTGAGAAAGGTTATAATTTTAAAATTGAAGGTTTAAAAGGAACCTGAAGCCAAGTTTGCTACTGGTCCCTTATGGAACAGACTCCAAACAATAGGCTTTTATTCCAGTTTGGATTGCATGTATTTGCACACTGCTTATAGAGCAAGAATCTCTGTGGTCATCTGCATTTATGTGGGGCTGAAATGGACATGTGGCCTCTCAGTGTTTTCCTGTTGATTTTTACTTGATTTGGGTTTGTCCTCCTTTGCAGTCATAAGACCTTTTATTTACAGTAATGTGGAAAATCCTACAGTCTTTGGAACCTTTTTGGAGGACTCACCCCTCCTGTGACCATGGCTGCTTCCATGCAGTGTGCATCGGCGTCTGCTCGGGGAAGACGAGCCAAGCGTTTGGGCTGAACCCTGGCTGGACTTTTAAATGGGAGCTCTCTGGGTTTGTTGGCAAGGGGCTTGTGATGGGATGTCTGTGTGCTCATGAGGCCTGTGACCAGAGCTGAGTTTGAGCCCTTGTCTGTGGGCTGTAAGTACTGCATCATCTTCCTTGTGCTCTTGACAGCTCCTACCGTGTCCGTAAGCTTTCAGAGAGGGATGCCAGGGGCTGCTGTGGAGATGGTCCCACAGGCAGAAACCCAGCAGGGGTTTTCCCAAAGGGGGACAGAACCATACAGAAATAGCATCACTTCCCTGGAAGTCCATGACAAGCAGAACCAAAATCATTGAAGCCTTTGCCTTCTCAGCTGTTCGACCACTTTTTTGCTAAGAGCATCTCAACAATCTAGTGTGGGAACCCAGATCAGGACAACTGTGAGCTGCTTGTCAAAGCAGAACCAAAGACTGCTCTCAGCATGGGGAAAAGGTTTGGTCAATGTTAGCAAGGATCTGCGTTCTCTAGGTTTCCCTGCTGTGAAATAAAAGCAGCAGAGGTTTTTTGTTTGTTTGGTGTTTTTTTTTTTGGTTTGTTTGTTTGGTTTTTTTACTGCAGTAGAGAGACCATAGATGTAAGCAGTGCAGCTTTGTGTGTTAAGAGGAAGGAATGTGCATGTGAAAGCAAATGTCCAAGGGAGGCCGGGTACAGGCTGCCTCGGGCTGGTGATGGACAACTTCAATGGGAAACGACGGGGCACCCCTTTAGTCCTCTGCAGAGAAACAACACAGAACGCTTTTTATTTCCAGTCGTTTGGATGAACCCTAACATTACTCAGCTGTGATAAAATCCAGTTCACTTTATTATTCAACTTCAAGCCCAAATCTTGAGCTTTCTTTACGGTTTTTAATGCTTCTTAGTTGTTCATTTCCTGTCCTTGGAAGATATGTAGATCCCCCATGCATAGGTGGTTCTGTTTCAGTAACTAGAGGAGGATTTAATTCTTTTAGTAAACAAGGATTTAACTTTATGTTCTCTTAATCTTTGTCAAAGGGTGTGCCTTTCTTCGGGAATGGGAAGTATGCAGCAATTGAGGAAACTATTTACATTCCATGTCAGCGATTAAAAGAACATTAAACTGCTAATACAGGCCTTGCTGAACATACCAAACGCTTTGTACCTGTAATAAAGTCAGATTCAGAAAATTGTAAGATGCAATCTCCACCTCTTAAAAGTAGGCCATGAAATACTGTAAATTAACTCTAGGAGCATCTGTCTCACTAACCCCAGTTGGAGATGTTGAGATCTGCTCCTTATGAAATACAGTATTTGTCAATTATTATTTTCTAGTCACCTATCTCTGTGGTGGTCCACCAGGAGGTTTGCATTCTAGGGGAGTTGTGTACAGTGTCAACAACATGAGGTTCCTCATCTGGAGCTTCTAGGTAGTACTGTAAAATGCTACAATTAGCCTTGCCTGTGTTTGGGATTTGCAGCGTATGAGGCAGTTAATAGATCACAAACCACAGAAAACGTTGGTCATGGTTCTGCAAACTCATTTTTCCCTTTTCTCCTCTATTACTGACTTTGATTTTCAGAAGAAATAATGGTCTGAGTGTTGCAAGTCCTTGCAGAAGTTGCTTTCGCGAGGGTGTGTGCAGGTCTATTTGTTGTTACCTGTGTCTGTAAATAGCACAGTGCATCAGTCTTCAGGACTGGTCTGTGCTCCCCAGGGCAGACAGTCTCAAGGTGTCTCTGCTTGTCTGTGGAAATTGGGGGTTGCATTTCTTCTGCCTGTAGTCATGGTGTTGGGCATGTCACTGACACGGAGAGGCGAGTGGCAGCAGAGATGAGGTGTTTGGGGCAAGGCAAAAGCAGCATGGACGCGCTGCTCCTTCCAGGGGGTCTTGCAGGTTCACAGAGTGTAAAATAATGTCCAGGATTGAAATAAGAGGATGCATTTCTGCAGACGATGGGGAATAAGAGCTGGTTGGCAGCAGGCCAGACTGGACCTAAGGTAGTCCAGTCTTTGCATGCTGCAGCTCCTGCCCATGAGTCTCCAAGGATGCAGAGAGGACCAGCGGATGTGCACCCTGTCTCCTTCAGCCTGCTCCCATCTTCCTGAAAGCTGGCATGAAGTAGGCAGCTCAAATCTCGAAGGCACTGATGCTGAGCATTGGAGTAGCCATTTAATCAGCATCCTTTTGGTAGAAGTAGAGTGCTAAACCCAAACATCTTTTCTTGGGTAATAAGTGACAACACACATGAAGCCTTGATATGTGTGGTGTTATTTTACTGTAATTTCATGTAAAGCATGTAATTCCTTGGAGAATCATGCGGGTGGAGGTGGATGGGACCCCTACATTACATAATTTGTGCATTGGGTCACGCAAAAAAGAAAACTGGATGTGATTTGCCTTGGTTAGTAGAAACAGCTGCTTTGAGTAGTCTTGACATTAAACTCCGTTTATTGAAAACCTTAGAGATTTTCCAAACCTTGAGTTATATTTCAAAACATGATTCAGATGCATTAGGCAACCCCAAGTGGGGACTGATGTGTTAAACCATCTGTTATCTATGGAAATATTTAATGTCAGTCTGGTGTTTTCTGATATTTAGACTCAGCAAGATGTGTTCATATGTATTGGGCAAGATATTCTAAGTTAGTTCTGGAAGAGTTACTGGTACCTAACTTCATGGCATAGGTTTTGAAATCTCTATGCTTTCCAGCTGTTAAGTTCACTTTTTGTACATATTCATTAAATACTATAGTGATTAATTTTCAGGCATTGCACATTTGTAATTGCAAAATGAAAATCATTCGCTGTGAATTTGTCAATCATAGCAAACCTGCTAGCGCGCTTATGTTGCAAGTACATTTCTTACTATGATTTAGTTGCGAAATGTGATTGCACTCTTGAGAACCTTAAGCTCTGTAGTACCTTAACTGTTTTAGAAACACTTGTCATATGGAGAGATTTCCAGAATCAGCAAATCATCGATCAGCTGCAAAATAAACCCCCCTTCAGAGCAGCTGACTGGGCTGGTGTGCAGTACTTCAGTAATACTGATGCGCTTCTGTTGTGCACGGGACAGCAATGGATGCACATATAAACTCCTTTTAAGCTGATTGCAGCATGTGGGTCTTACAGGAAAGTAGGCTTACTATTGTGTAAATGAAACAAAACCCCTGTAAGATTAAATCTGAGTTGGAGGGTGGAACAGTGTGTGACTGCTGGCTGTTTTTCTGCAACTGGAAACATTTTACACTGTCAGAAATAGGTCTGTATACAGCAAAGTGCTTAAGTGTTCTTTAAACATATGAGTAATCCAGGTAAAGTCAGTGGAATTACTTATTTTCAAAATTAATTTCATGCTTAAATGATTTGCTGACAAAGGTCATAATTATGATGTCAAAGAAATGTAACTCTGAACAGATGTTAGAGCGCTTTTTCGATGGTGACTCCTGCATATACCTGAGTCTGCGGCAGATGAAGATAAAAAGCTGAGACAAGTGGAGAGCATGTGAGGACAAGTATGGAGGCGGGATGGCTTTGTCCCACGGACATTGGCAGGATCTCTGGTGTGTCCTGGACCGTTCGCTTCTGGTGAGAATCTGCTGACCAGCTTTGCAGAGGGAGCAGGGAGGGTGCAATCAGTATGGTGGTGGCTGACGGGCCATTGGTAGTGTCCAGGGGAATGTGGAAATAGAAAGAAAAATCTCCACTGTTTTAGAAAAGCAGAGTTCACTATTCATTTCCCCATCCCTTTATGATCTTTTTTGTCAGGTTTGTAGCACAGCCTTTAACAAAGCAATATAAAAAAGGGGCTATATGAGGTTAGATCGCCAACTTTTATTCCCCCAGTAAAAATCCTTCTATTTTATCAGGAGGCAAAATCCATCCTAGGCCATTGTCTAAGTCTCCATCTTATACTTCAGATCCCTTAGGATCCCAAAGATTTCCAGAAGTTCAGACCATCTCTGTTCCCATTGCACATTTACCACTTCTACATGGAGACACAGCACGAGGGATATATTGGGATGTAATAGTCAGGTATTGGAGGTCACTTTGAAAGCTTAGCTCCAGGACAGGGGAGGTTCCAGCAGTATTCTGCAAAGCAGGCAATAGGATCTTCACGCACAGTGCTAATGCAACCTGTTCCAATGAGGATTTAGTGTTCAGAAATCTTTTATATTCTTTTTTGCTTAAAAGAAAAGAACTAGTTCTCTCTTCTGCCTGACCTTTCTGAATAGGAATGCTGATTGGTGTGCAAATGGCATTCTAGCAAGATTAATTTAGCAGGGAAACAACCCATTTCTAGTGCCAAAGAAAATAGCTGACAAAATTTGTTAATGAATTGACATGCTCATATCCAGTCAATGGCCTGAAATACAGATAGAGGAAACAAATCTAAACAAACAAACACCAAATAAAGAAATGGGACCTCTCAGAATATACTTATTATAATTCTATCCTGTAACAAAGCCAAAAACCTGTGACCCCTAACTGTTTTATCTGCAAATGCTGGAGCTGGCAGCTGTACTGCAGCGTTTCAGCGTGAGCTGACAGTTGGGGTTTCACTTTAACTGGAGTAAAAGTTTCACTTTAATAGAAGTAGCAATTTTTCCCTTCTATAATGGTGACAGTCAAATGATCTGCAGTGTGACATGTGAAGATTCAGCTGCCACAGCTACAGTAAAGATGGTGCCAGTCTGTGGTTCTAAGGGTACAGGTGTTTGCTATAGCTTTGTGCTACAAGGATGGCATATTTGGTGTGGGCATTGATCTACCAAAATTTGTTCTGTAACTGAGAATTAGCCTCCTAGGTTGGTATGAGCAGTGGTAGACCAGGTTGTGTGGTTGGGGCTACCTTTGGCTGTGTCGTTTTGGAGCTGTGTGATGGAGCGAAAGGCTTCAGCTCCATCAGGAGAGAAACTGCTGCTTTCTTGATGTGGTTTTGCTCTCCTTACATAAATACATCAAAGGAAAGGAACAACGAGAGATGTTTGTATGCCGATATAATATGCTGGAAGTGGAGAGGATAAAAAGACTGGAATTTGTATTCTGGAGATCTTCTTGTGGCCAAATTTCGTAATCTTAAAGACGGTCAAGCTTATTCTCTTCCCGTGCCCCATAAAACAGCGAGGCAAGGGGGCTGTGCCACGTCCCCTGGAGAGAAGAGAGGACTGTGCCCTTTTCACAGTCCAAACCCTGGGTCTGTGGGAGTACGTGGGGTCAGGAGAGCTGGTGCTGCTCTGTCCTTCCCTGCAGCCCTGGCACGTGTGAAGGATTGGGGGATTGATCCCCTTTCTCAGATGGGAAAAATGATGTATGGGGAAGTTTAACATTTCTGTATGTGCTGCAGAACTACGGATCTTGTTCATGTCATGCAGAACCATTAGAGTCGGATGGGTAGGGCAGGTACTGTTCTCTCTGCGCGAATGTTTTCCTGGGAATGGTAGTTTCCAGAGCTGCATTGGCAACTTTCAACCAAGTTAACCCAAGGTTTTGCTTGTTCAGTGTCTGTCAGTCGGAGCAACCCTAGAGCTGGACCTTCCAACTAAATACATAATGATAATGGAGAGGGAAATAGACTTGCTGGTGGAATAAATTTAATAAAGAAGTGTCTGCTTTAGTTTTATCTCCCTACATATATTGTGGAAGTAGAACATTGTTTTCAGGACTGTGTTTTAATCTCTCTTTGTACTGCAGAATGTGAGCTTTTCAGCATTTCATTTTGACCTCGCTCAGCAGAGAGGTCGGGGAGGAGAGCTGGCTATCAGGAGACAATTGGAATGTGCACTCCCTCCTGGAGTCAGCTCGATGGCGATGATAACGAACAGGCAGGCAAAAGGCAATCATTTAAGACTAAAATAAATAATTAGGGGAGAGACGAGAGATCAAAACAACTTTGTGGAAACCTGGTGATCTCCCGCCGATGGTCATAGGCCAGCCCAGGCGGCACAGACGCCTTGTGCGCCCGAGGAGCCATCCACGTGCAGGTTGGCAGGCGAAGTAGAAGTAGGGGTGCGTCCAGCTGGGACCAGCCTTTGCTCGCAAAGCTCCGGAGTGTTCCTCGCATGTTTCTGCTTTCTGCTGCTTGGACACGTTTCAGATTGCTTTAGTTGGATTGGGGTTTTTTAAATTTGTTTCTGACAAGCGTGAGCAGCGTTTCAATAGCAGCTGAAGGGAAGCGCTGCGTTCTGCTTTGCATCCCCACGTGCCCCGTCGTTACCCAGGGTGTTTGGTCTCCTTTTCACAATACGTGTAAAGATATCAGGCAAAACCAGAGGGGATTCTCCTGCTTCTCAGGAGCATTTGTGAATATTGCTTTCTGGCTTGACAAGGACAACTGTAAAGGAGTTTTCAAGTCAAAATTGAGGCTGAACCTGATTTTAATGAAGTTTCTATTAGATATTTTCAGCCTGGTGCTCAGTCCCAGGGGTCAAATGTCTGAAGAAGAGCAGATATGTGACAGTGTGTCTAGCGTCTCTAGAATTTGTCTTTTTGCATCTAGTGGCATTTTGCTGACACACACTCAGTTCCTAGGATCTCAGCTTCTCCTGAAAGCTTTGTAGAGAGAACAAGAGTGTTGCCTTCATAAAATTCTGTAAGGAAAGATGCCAGCTATTTAATTTGTGTATAGTGTTCACTGTTTCATGCATTTATTTTTAGAAGGTTAGTAAATACAGAGTACACTGAAGTATAGTTCCTTAGATGAATTCTCCATTATTTTATGTTGTATGTGGAAGTATCAAAAGGAACAACTCAGTTCTGCTCATAATCCCTGTCCGGGAGTCTGATCAACATCCCCACCAGGCACGGAGCTGGGCACAGCATGTGCCTCCCAAAGGAGGCACTGGCTTCCCAGCTTTTGACTGATCTCCACCAAAAGTGGCCATGTACCTTCTGCAGACCTTTCAGGTGATCTGCAGAGGATCATTCCTAGAAGCATTAACAGTCCATCTCCTTGTCCATGCGTGTGTGGCTGCAGGGGTCCCAGATCACAGTGCACAACTGTCACTGATTCCTCATCATGAATATTGAGCAATGGGGTCATGTTCAAGCATTGGAACGGGCTGCCCAGGGAGGTGGAGGAGTAACCATCCCTGAAGGGATTTAAGAGACATATGGATATGGTTAGCAGTGAACTTTGCAGTGCTGGGTTGATGGTTGGACACAATGATCTTACAGGTCTTTTCCAACCAGAACAATTCTATGGTTCTTAGTTCTGTAATCCAGATTTGTGTCTGTAGATGTCCAAAGTTATGTCAAACATAAATTAATCTTCAGCATCTGAGTGAACATGCACTCAGCCCTTCCCTGCTGACACACCATAGCACAAACAGCACATCTGCAAAGGAACACCTCATTGTTGCCCTAAAACACATTTTACTATGGTAGACTATGTGTCAGATTGCTGCTGCAATTGGCACCTGTTTGTATCGTGGGCCATTCAGGTAATTGTCCCCTCTCTGAGTTTGCACTCTTAGGATTTCAGCTGACTGGTGGATGTATTGGAAAGGAGATAACAGGAGGAGATGTCCCATGTACTGGCAATACATGTCCGTGTCAGTACATACCAGAAAAAAATCACAACCTTTAAAAGATGCAACTATTTGAGGTTCTTTTTAACCTTCTATTTTGTTGTGATATTTAAGATTCATATCCTCAAGCTTTTCTGCTTCTTCAGAAGTTAAACAAACAAACCAAACCCTTGGTAATACTGTCACAGTCATGGTAAAATCCCAAGATTTGGCAGCTTTGCCATGCTGCGGTCATGGAGTTTAGGTATGTGAAGGTCCAAGAAGACGACACTCTGCCCCAGGTGATTTGTATTTTGAGGTCTTAGGACATGGTGTTACATCCCTGTAGCCTTAAAGGAATAAAGATTTATGAAGAACTGAATGTAGGAATATTTTTAAGGATCTAAAGATAAATTAGTCATCCTGTTCTTGTGAAGAGTTCATACCTTAGTTTCCTTTAAAAATGTCAGTCAGGAATTGAGTGCAGGAACTTCCACATAAATTTTGCTCTGATCTGGCTCTATTTTTTTATTTCTTCCTTCTTTCTTTTTCCTTCATTTCTTATCTTTTCTTTTTTTCTCTTTTTTTGCTCTTTTTCAAAACTCTTTTGAGAGGCATTTCTAAGGGAATATAAATTTCCATAGACAAAGTAGGGCAGCCTTCAGCATTTCAAGTTTTTCTGTTCTGCCAGGGGTGCAGGTAAGGAGGCCAGTGTGCACAGACTCTAAAAATATTCAGGTCCTCCTGTCTCACAAAATATGGGGAAAGAGAAGAGCCAGGGGCAGGAAGAAAATTAATGCCCCACGTCGACAGGAGAAGAGTGTGATCCCTGGATGTTTCTTTGGGCACAATCCGCTTCAGCATCACTGATGTAACGGTTTCTTTTACATTTTTTGAGAGCGGTGAATGTGACTCAGGCAGCAGGCATGTCTGCAGAGCTGCCTGCTGCAACAGCTGTTTCTCTGCATCTACTTATGGTTTTCCTCTTTAAAAAAAAAAAAAAAAGGAAAAGAAAAATAGAGAAAAAGAAGAAGGAAAAAAAATCCAGAAAGAAAGAGCGAAAAAGCCAGACACAAGGTACTTAAGGACAAGAATCTTCTGCATGGGGCTGGATTCAGAGGAGAAGCAGATACTTTCCTGGACGCTAAATTTGAGACTCTTTCCAGAAAATGTCAGTTCCTGTCCAAGTGACAGAGCAGTTCTCAGAGCTGCAGAGGATGGCAGAAAGCACTGCCCAAGAAATAAATCCCCGCTCGCAAAGCGCAGTGGCGCGGGAGCAGATGGCCGGGAAGTGCTCGCCCTGCGTCCGGGTCTGCTCGCCTTGGACCAGGTCCCCTTGCCTCCCCACCACCAGCTGCCCGGCTGGGAAACGGGGCTCATGCTATTTATTTATTTCATTTCCTTCGCGCGGAGCCTTGAGGATTAATTTGTTCACATTTTGTAGATGAAAAGCAGCGTCTGAGCACCAAGAACTGCAGTATCGGCCAAGAGGGATGATTCAAAAAGCAGAGTCTATATGAAGAGTCTGAGTATGGAGGAAATACATATATGGAAACATAAGCTTTGGCAATAGGACACTTCATTTTTTTTTCCCCTCTTTGATGTCTGGCCTCAGTAATCCAGGCAGATTCCTTCAAGAAATTGGTCCAATTTATTTCTGTGCTTTTATCTTACTACCTGCTACTTGTTCATTTGAAGTAGCTATGAAAAAAACTGGAGTACCTGACTGTGTGTGGAAGTGTGCTTTTTGTATGAGCTAGGTAATTTGATTACGCTGTAATACTCCCCCCAAATGGGACTGTTCTTGGCGTTTATGCTTCCCGAGTCCTCTCAGGGTGAGAGCGGGACTTTTATCTTCCTTCATCTGACCCACATATTTGCACTTTCTCAGTGCTGTTTAGTCCAGAAAAAGCACACTGTCCTCTTCCTATCTGATGCTCTTTTTTCCCCTAAGGGAAAAGGAGTGCTGTTCACTGACAGCTCTAGTTACGGTTCAGTTTCAATGCAGTCTCGTTCATAGTACGTGTTTTATCCGACCAGCAGTCTGGTATCTGTGTTTTGCTAGTGCTTATGTTTAAAATGATCATATCTTACTAAAGTTATTCTGTGAAATGAAAGAATAGAGAGGAGTATGTATCTCCTGCTCTCTAATCAAAAAAGTAAACTTTTGGCTTCAGAAAAGTTGCGTATGACAGTTAGAAATAAGTTAAAGCAAGTTTCCTAGTCAAACTTAATCAGAAATACATATATGCAAACCCCTCTGACTTTGGGGAATGGCTGCCTATTTACATGAGAAAAGAATTTGACAGATAGGAATGTTATTTTTATTCTGGGTATTAGAAAAAGTAAAAAAAAAAAAAAACCTGAATGGGAATTAGGAGATGGAAGTAGAGATATTTTTACAAGCTAGCCTTTACTACATCTCTGAAAACTGTGGAAATAATAGTTTTCTTTACATTACATACAGTCCCTCAAATATAGTTTGGAGTTTGTGTCTGCTTCCTTCTCTCACTTGATGCGATTTGTAGACAGGTTCTGCATTTTCTCCTCACTATAGGTCCTGGCTTGCACTTCGTGCTCTCCACCTCTTCCCCTTCCAAGGGATAGGTAAAGCGAACTCCACATGCTCCTAGCCACCCCCCAAAATCATTCATTCTTGTTATAATTTAAATACTAAGACAGCAAATGCCTTATCAGTTTTGAAACAGCGGTCTGGATAATTCCAAGCAGATGTCTCTCTTCCTTTAATCACAACATCAGTTATTTCTTGGTCAGTCTTGATTAGCTGATTCTTACATAATGAGAAAGCATAGTTAATGGCCACTTATATGTGGGTTGAACATGCTGAAAAGAACAGCTTAGCCCCTTGAGAACAAGAGGCTGATGAGCCAGTAAAATCAAGCTAAATGGAATGAGTCTTCATTATGAGTCATTAGAAAAGATGACGCTTTGGCTAACAGATGAAATATCTTTGATGAAGACCAGTTGTAAAAGCACAACTTAATGCTTAATAAATGTATTGGGGTGACTCATAAATTCAGCGTACACATTTGTTTCTTTGCAGTACGTGTCAAGTCCGGTGCAACACCATTTCCTGTATGAGATGTGTCCCCTGGCTGGATATGGGCTCTAAAAAAGACACTCTTAGAATCACTGGATGAAAGATGACTGTATGATAACTTGGCAGAGGATTCAAAATGAAAATAGGAGTGTTCGGACCCACTGCATTTGGCTGGAAAATGGGCAAATCTCCCATTACGGACTGGCTAGTGCCTGTTAGGTGTATCACAATTTGATTAGATTTAAAACGAATCTAGTTGGAGATTGGATTGGTGGGAGCTACAATAGTTTAACTTGTTCCACAGACACATTGGATAGCTTATGCAGTTTTAGTTGGACAAATAAAAAACTAATTTATGAAGCAGCAGGGATTTTGAATGCTACAAAAGAACTGAAAAATAGAATATATCTCTTACCCCAACACGAACAGCAAAAAAAGCTTAAAGTAGATAATGTCACATTATTAGCTGTGTGATTGTGTTGGGGTAGCATAAAAATGGCAGTAATTGTTACATAAATGCTTCTAAACCAAAAATATTTTGGGAGGAGGGGAGGGAATGTGATAGGAAGATTTTTTTTCTCTTGTTAATGAAGTAGGTAGCTATTAGTGTATTCTGAAATCGAAAGCAAGTAGCTACTATTTTCACTATTACTTGCAGTTGGGTTGAAGAGTAGTACAATCTTTGTTCATAAAGGAGTTGCATCATCTTTAAAAATCATCGTCACTTTATTTTGTGGATTTAAATTGTGGTAAATTAATGTATTTCCAAACCATTGTAGGAATAATATTCAGTTAGGACATGCACTTGACTTTCTTCAAACTGAGAGGTATAGTGATTTAGTGTAATGATCTTTAAAAAAAAAAAAAACAAAACCAACCAGTTTGTGTTAAGATACTTCTCTTTAGTAGCACCTCTTAGATCTTTAGTGTAAATATAAATTAAATAATACCTGCTTTAAATAATACGTGCTGTTATTTTCAGAAAAAAAAATATGGTGTTTTATAAAAATTTGGAGGAGTATCCATGAAAACTGCAAGCAACAGTTCTTGGGAGGAGTCACAAATGCCTGAATGTAAAGGCAAGTTTGTCTTGACAATGTTTGACCAAGCTGTTCTGCAAAAAACAAGCAGTTTTCCCCTAGATTAGCAATTCTTAGAAGAAAAATGCTCACCATTGTCTAGGCAGCATCACTGCTTTACTTTTTGTTTTCCAGGGTGTGAATTGATTTGTTTCACTTTCACACTTCATAATAATTTAATTCAGATCAATGGAGAAGTCCCAAAGACTTTCTGTTCTTCTTGCTACAGCAAGACTGACAAAGTTCTGGACCCAAATCCTTGTAATAATAGGAAGAGGTAAACTTGCATCTTCAATTTTCTGCCAGTGGTTGTGCTGCCAGCATCCTTGCTCCTGGCTGGATGTGCCCCAGGGCAGCATCACGGCTCCCACCAGTGAGCCCCAGGGTGTTGGGGTCCAGCATGAGTCACTGGGAACAAAAGGGCCAGCAGCAAATATATACGTTTAATAAGTAATGAATTCACTTAGTAGGAAAGGGCAGGATAGAGAATGAATTGTTTAACAGATTAATGTGAATGTCTTCTATATTTTATAAACCTCTTAAGTCCCTGGTGTGCTGAGCCAGGTTTTGTTTATGTACATGGAAACATGAAATCTTTTCCAGTCCCTGTGCAAATAACACAGAATTGGACTTCATTACACTGGCTAATTTAACAAGTCCTAGGAGGCTTTTTGTTACTCAGTAATAGAGGAGGAGCCACAAACCCCAGAACTGCTGCACCAGCACAATCTCTTTGAATGAAATAATCTTCCTTGCTTTCTAAGCTCTCCATAAAGGGTTTGCCTGCGAGGCCTGAGTGCACAATGAAGAAAGATTTGGGGTGAGACCCAAGTTTCCTCTGGGGCTACCTGAACTGCTGAGCAGCAGGCAAGAGCCCTGGTGCCAAGCTCCAGCCCAGGTTCCTGTTGCAGCATACTCTAATACTAGTTTCCCAACAAATAGTTGGAAGCATCCAGTTTTGTGGAAGCTATGAGCTTTAATGAAGGATTTTCAGATCTTTTCTTTATAATGAAAAGCATTAAAATTCTAAAACTGGGAATTTATTTATCTCTCATAACTGGTGGATAATCTTGTGGTGCTGAGAAGTGAGGCATTTTACACTGCTGATATTATTGCTGCAATGCCCGTTAAATAGAACTAATGCGAGCATGGCATAAATATTTTAATAGCCTTTTACAGTATTTCGTTAGAAAATGTTTAAAGAGCCACCTAATGTCAGACAGAGATACTTCCTATGTAAACCCTTGTTAATTCTCTTTTAATGGCTTTATTAACATTATGTAATTGAATATTGATACATTTAGCAGCCCTTTAAGCATCCTGTTTTATTGAAGCTTTACACTCACATATTGATGAGTAGCACAATGTAAGACCACTGATTAATTGCATCTTTGCTTAATTCTATTTGAACTAGTTCAGCATGAAAGATGAAATATAGGTACAGGAGAGCTCTCCTTTTTGATCAACTTTATGTATTTTATATGCATAGTTTGTACCACTTAATTTAGCTTCATTTCGATTCTCAGTATGCCCAGTTAGTATGAGTATGATTGCACTCTCAGAGCAAGGGGGGTCTAAATATTTTACTCTGTGAAATGTTCTGTCTTTTATCTCTCCTGTTATGAATAATTTACTTGTTGGTACAGCTTCAGAAGTGAATCCTGTTCTGCAAAAGCATATATACTTTACTGGAAAAAGTGCATATTACAGAGATATTAGCTTTCTCCTTGGAAACTGTCCTTATGGTTGTACGTCTGCAGAGGTGGATGCCTTGACTTGTGTTACTTGGCTTAATAGCCAGCTGCTTTTCTTCTATACTTCCACCAGAAGCACTGGCATTACCATACATATTTAATCAGGACATGGTTGCTTTTCTCATCTCGGGCGTTCTTCTTTGCTTCTTTATACACATTTTTTTACAAAGTTCAAGCAGGGTGAAAATCATTTCAAACTATAATATCCCCTGTGCTTGAGTAGTCTTACTGCGTAGGTTTTGAATGGTCTGTCCATGTCTGAGAGTTAAAGCAGAGCAGGATGTGTCCTTACCTATTTTCAGTTTGGAAAGAAAGTATTCTTAGTTTTGGCAGTAGAAATGAAAGGAGAAAATCCATCCTTGGTTGGCATTCCCATAATCCTCTTATTAAAAGAAAGGTATGGATTTTCCATACAGGTAGAGTTTTCAACCTGCAGTGCTACATGTATTGCAGGACACTCAGATCCTGAGATCCAATTTCAATTCTATGGATTTTACCCTGTTTCCTGAAGATCATGCAAGGGCATGTATGTCTGAAAATTCATCAGGTGATAACTGAAATCTCCAAGAACTGCAGATCCCACAAGATTCCAAAACTTTGCATTACTGTTCCTTTTTTTTTGAGAAATTGATGTGCTCTGGAGATTGCAATCTACCACCTGAGCAATTACTTACCTTAAAAATGAAATTATTCTTAGAAGTCAGCCAGATGCAATTTCATCCTCCTTACTTTATCTAAAGGGATCACCTAAAAGACTGCTACTGCTTGTGACAGTTGCCTTGAGCTGACACTGCCGTGGGATCGTAGGGCACGGTGTAGCACTGGTGCATTATTAGAAGCGTTGGAGGAGGAACGTGAGGGGTGAGTAGGTTATGCATGAGGTGGAGCATCAGTTTTTAAGCAAATGTTTAAGATGTGAATGTGGGGTATAGGCAGTCTTTAGCTGTGATTATCGCTTCATACCAACACTGAAATGAAACCACTGCCGCCACGGCTGAGACTCTTGAGTGATAGTCATTCCATAAGTTAAATGAGTGGGAATATCACAAACTCATTAGATGAGACTGAAATGTTCTTTGTTCAACAGTTTCTGTGAGGCGCAAAGGTAGACTAACAATTTGGTGGAGTAGTGACAAAAGACTGAGGGTGGAGCTGGATGCAAACAGAGAGCAAAACTGATATGGGCAAGTCTTCTGTGGAAGAAGTAGGACTTTTACCATCATTGATGATTTAGGGGGAAAGGGGAGAAATGGAGACCCCTTTGGTGAAAGTTCAGCACTGAAATATAAAGAGGTCAGTAGGAAAAAAGCCCTTGATTCTATTGACATGATAAAAGTGTGTGGGGGAATGTATGGCAATGGGCTGAATTCAGTAGATAAGTGATTAAGTCTAGAAGATCTGAGAGGTGGTGCTGATACTGTGAGAGTAAGGAATCTGGGAGGATTCCGTCACTCAATGTGGATGGGTTTGCTGATGCCATGAGATCAAAGAATTAACTCACCCAGGCCTGAAATGGTGCAATGAGATGGTTCGTGAGAAGGCAGGAGTGGAGTCTGTGAGTACAACGTGTTTTTTAACACAGCATATATGCCATATAGTCGTCCATCCTGGACACCACTTGTAGCTGTTCACAGAAAGCTAAGGAGCACTAGAGAGACATATGTGTGTTTTGTGTAGGGGATGGCAGAGAAGAGAGGTTCAGGTAAGCTATATGCATAGGAATCTTCACAGAGCCATGGACCTTAAAGATCATCCAGTCCCACCCCCTGCCATGGGCAGGGACACCTTCCACTAGACCAGGTTGCTCCAAGCCTCATCCAGCCTGGCCTTGGACACTTCCAGGGATGGGGCATCCACAGCTTCTCTGGGCAACCTGTCCCAGTGCCTCCCCACCCTCTGCGGGAAGAATTTCTTCCCGATACCTAATCTAAATCTCCCCGCTTTCAGTTTAAACCCGTTACCCCTTGTCCTTGGAAAGTGTCCCCTCCCAGCTTTCTTGTAGCCCCCCCAGGCACTGGAAGGGGCTCTAAGGTCTCCCCGGAGCCTTCTCTTCTCCAGGCTGAACAAGCCCAACTCCCCCAGCCTGTCCCCATGGCAGAGGTGCTCCAGCCCTCAAACCATCTCCATGGCCTCCTCTGGACTCACTCCAACAGGTCCGTGTCCTTCTGATGTTGAGGGCTCCAGAGCTGGAGGCAGAACTGCTTGGGGGGTTCTCCCCAGAGTGCAGCAGAGTGGGAGAATCCCCTCCCTCGACCTGCTGGCCACGCTGCTCTGGATACAGCCCAGGATACGGTTGGCTTTCTGGGCTGCCAGCGCACACTGCCAGCGCATGTCCAGCTTTTCATCAACCACCACCCCAAGTCCTTCTCCTCAGGGCTGCTGCTTTCAATTCATTCTCTGCTCAGCCTGTACTTGTGCTAGGGAAAACCTTTCTTGCACAGCTGGCTTGCACAGGAACTGCTGTGAGTGAAAATGGAGTTGCTGTGTTGAGCCCTGGAAGTCAGGAGATCATGTATGCACCCCACTGAACTGCCGAATTTTGTTTTGGTTTTGACTCTCAGAAGGATTCTAAGAGAATTTATTAAGAAGGGATTATTGCAGTCCAAAGATAAGGAAAAATTAAGATAATACCTCAGTCCAAGGAAAGGAAGAATGTCAAGTATGTGATTGACAGTGCAACTATTGATAGGATTAAGAATTGCAAATTACTTTAGCCCTGGAAGCTGCACACCAGGTACAAGGTTCCCAGCTGGTATTGAAAGAGGATATGGGGAAACTGTCTCTCCCTGTAGGAAATCATGTCAGGAATGATGTATAAGGAAATTAATGTGACATAATAATTCCTGACTAAAAATTTTACAGGAAGAATAGATGAGGTCAAGGGACACATTACTCATTTAAGGTCATCTTAATTTGTAAAACTGTGAAGTGCCAACCATGAGCAATTCCTGTGTGTTCTCCCCATCATTATTCTCAGTTGCCTAAAGGAGAACATGTTCTTAAAGAGGAGGCAGAGGGAAGACAACAGGTAGCAAGGGGAGAGAACAGTCTCTGTTGTTTAACCTGTGTTAAAACAAAAACTACTGGAAAATATGCCATAGCAGAGAAGTAAACTGAAGCCTCGTAATAGACTTGAAAATATACTGATTCTATAATAATTAATTTTCTCTGGGATCTTGAAGAAACAGCTTTATTGACAGCAGAATTGGCTGACTGATTCTGGTTGTTGAAGCTTCTATAGGAGAGAAAGCAACACTGTTTCCTATAGGAAAACACTAGTGAATGAACAGAAGCTTGGCAGTGGTGTTCAGTTGGGGTTCAGTGTCCTGGTTTTGGCTGGGATTGGGTTAATTTTCTTCACAGTAGCTGGTATGGGGCTGTGTGTTGGATTTGTGCTGGAAACAGTGTCAGTAACCCAGGGATGTTTTCATTACTGCTGAGCAGTGCTGACACAGAGTCAAGGCCTTTCCTGCTCCTCACCCCACCCCACTAGTGAGGAGGCTGGGAGGCACAAGGATTTGGGAGGGGACACAGCTGGGACAGCTGACCCTCACTGCCCAAAGGGATATTCCATCCTATATGGCGTCATACCCAGCATATAAAGCTGGGGGAAGATAAAAAAAGGGCGGGACATTTGGAGTGATGATGTTTGTCTTCCCAAGTAACCGTTACGTGTGACGGAGCCCTGCTTTCCTGGGGATGGCTGAACACCTGCCTGCCCATGGGAAGTGTGGAATGAATTCCTGGGTTTGCTTTGCTTGTGCACATGGCTTTTGCTTTACCTATTAAACTGTCCTTATCTCAACCCACAAGGTTTCTCACTTTCACCCTTCCGATTCTCTCCCCCATCCTGCTGTGGGGGAGCAAGCGAGCGGCTGTGGGAGGCTCAGTTGCCCGCTGGGGTTAAACCATGATATCCAGTCAAGGAAAAATTAGGAGCCTTCATGCTTAGAAAGAAGTTTAGGATGCGACTTAAATGTCAGTACCTAAATAGTCCAATTTGGAGCTTGGGTACCTTCGTGCTTTGTATCAGCTGTGTGCATTGGGTTCAGAGGAGCATGGGACCAACACACAGACATGCTTAGAGAAGAGCTAATGTACTATTCAGATCTTTTAGCTAAAGTCAATTCTAATTTATTTCCGTCTATTACTAATGTCATTGCATGAATCATTGCAAAAGATAGAGAATTAAAAAAAAAAAAAGTTAAATTGGAAAGGCCCAGTATTTTTCATATCTTGTCGGTTATGACATTTAATCTTAATTGTGTCTGAATTTGACTGATTTTCCAATTGCCTGAGTTTAGCAGGAGTTATGTTGTTGCTAGGACACAGCTACTTCATGTGATACATCTATCATCAATGTAAAAGAAAGATTTTAAAGACTGATCCTTATATTTACACTCACAAGTGTATTTTGAGCAGCATTGTCCAAAATGCATAAGGACCATAGCAACCTTATTCTGAAATAAAGGCATTAACTGGTGGTTAAGTATGTTTCATTTTTTAATCTCTCCAGGGATAAATAGGAAAGAGGAGCGTGCTCTACCCTTCTTCTTGTTTCCTCTGATTCCTTAGTCACGGTTTGTTTATCAGTTTCAAGTTCTCAGCAGTGAATCTGATTTGTTCAGTTTCTATTCTGTTGCATGGGAAAGGTGAAATACCTGCTGCTGCTTTGTTTCCTCCTTTTGAAAATTAATCATTAATTTTTAAGAGCAGTGGCAGATACTCTGCTGGTTCCCTTGCAGGGTATCTCTGAATTTCCCTTTTTATTATTGTCATCACATAGGGGAATTGACTGCATGCGTTCTTATGGACCCTGAACCATACATGTAGTAATTCTATCCTATATTACAGGTCCTAATTATTTAGTGGTGACTTCCCAGGCCAGCTTCTGTACCACTTTTGCGGAAAGATTTGAGGCTGTGATTTTTCAGTAGGCCTGGAAGAACTCAGTGCCTGCATCAGCAACAGTGCCTTTGTTTCTGACTCTCTTACCCTGAAAGACCACAAAAGAATTTCTGTAATGATGCAGAGTAAGACCTGTGAGGTCCGTGTCATGTTTGATTCATGTCCCGAAAGCCCACAGAAGCTCTGCAGGGGGATTGGATGTAGAATTGCTCCCCATAGCTGTAGTAAATTAATCTCTATACTGTTAATTGGTTTGAACTATTTATATCGTGACCCAACTGTTACAATGTGCCGCAGCTCTGGATGCGTTTCAAGAACCAAAACCTTGCCCTTGGTGACCTAGCAGGTTTTTTTCCCAAGCCTGAGAGACATGTAGTGTGGAAATGGACTCATTAAGAATCATCTGTTAGGAGTTTTCCAAATTATGGCTGTGTTTGGGTACCGTTAAGTTCACGCTGGAGCCTGGCCACATGATGAACTAGCTCAGCCACATTTACTATCACGACCTGGTTAGTAAACGTGTAGGATGACAGCATGGTTACAGGAGCAGAGCTTGAAAATCCTTCAGCTTCCTATTTTTCTGTCCCAAAGGCAGGCAATTCTGGAAAAAGTCTCTAGAACCTATTTTTGATCCTGAGAAAATACTTTGAAGGAAAGCATTTAGCCATTCAGTCTGGAAGGAGAAGTAGACAGTGTCATAAGTGTAACAGAAGTGGGATATTTGGATGTAACCCTCAAGTTAACAAATTAATCAAAGTGCAGTGTATCAGGCTCCAAAATAATCATGGGTTTGAACTGAATATGGCCCACATTTTTACCTAGGAAGTAACAGGGCCATTTAGAGCATGTTAAAACATATATTTTCCTAACATTATAAAGAATTTTATTTCAGAACTGCTGAAACTTTTGCTTGATATCCGCTCTTCTGTTGGAACTCTGTTTCAGCATAGCAACACAGTGCAAGGCCATAGTAGTGTGTGATGGGGGCAGTTAGAATGTCATTCATCTTCAGAGTTCATGAAAAACGGAAAGAAGTTTGAAATTTATGATAGTGGAAGACAATGACTGTTTTACTAGGGCCATTTAGGACTGTCATTTGCATGAAATTAAAGATGGTCTCTTATAAATTTATGTATGACAGTCTGACAATCCACATCATTTCGGAGACAAAGATTTAGAATGTGATACTGGAATAACATTTGGTAGATATATTGCTAGATCAAAGTCTGTTGATAGTAATATGAAATCTCAGTTTTCTTTATCTTTTACAAGGGACTTTTTTCTCTTTTTTTTTTTTTTTTAAATATGTGCTTGTGTGTATATATACAAATGCACTTTTAGCACGCCCTATGCAGGGAGGGGTAGGACCCTTTTTAGCACATTTTGCCTCTTGATGTGGTTAAAAGGTTTCTCAAAATGGGCACTTCTGAGGTGAGAATTCAGTGCAGGGGGAAAAAAGCTCCTTTATCCAATATGAAAGCTTGATACAGCAAAAGAACAGATAGGCATTTAATGATGTACAGAGAAGCTCTTGTGCTTTGAGGGTGGAGTCGCATGTAGGACCATAATGCAAATTCAGATGCCATGAAAAAATGTAAGCAGTAATGTTTTATGCCAAAAAAAAAAAAAGTGGATGATGTTCTACTAATAAAATATGCTCATGTTATCACCCTTGGCTAGCGTTACTGACTTAGCTTGGGTTTTGTATTAATTATTGGAAATTGTGGTTTTTGTTCTCCCCAGAAGAGTGCTTTATTATTACAAATGCAGCTGACATCTTGCAGCTGCCAGCACCTTTTTTTTTTTTTTTTTTTAACAAATTCCATCTTCTTACTTCTTGTGTGTTTTAATGTATGCATCAGCTTGCCAGAATGACACTGTATTAGAGTATCAGACAGCATGGCTGGGGCTGGCAATGTAAATAGCGTTAAGTTAGGCAAAGCTGAAAAATAAGAGCAAAGAAGATGGTAGGTTAGATCTGTCATTGACATAAAATCAATGGCCCTACACCAATTTATCTGAGCGACGTTGATTTACACTAGCTGGTGATCTCAGGCAACAGGTAGTAGAAAAAGCATATTAGGATAGATGTAATGACCTAGCATTCATCATTAGGTTAATGATTGATTGATCTAAAGCTCATCTTTTATTAATAAATTTATAATCATGATTTCCGAAGATGTCCATAACATCATTCATGGTCTGTAGCCATGATAGCCACGTCCTCCTGGCTGAGACCTCGCAGTATGATTGCTTCCTTCAGGTGTCTATGGCTACTGGGTGCTCTAGACATCTAGTTTCATGCCTATAGCAATTAAAGCTACAGTGTCATGGGATGTTTACACAATGTAACTATCGCTATAGTTACAGAATGTAACTGTAGTGAATGATTTCCAGAACATCTGGATGGACGTGGATAATGATATGCAACTGTAATTTATCTGGATGCCACTATACTTAATTTATGATTAATATGATATCTAGATGGTCATCTGTAGAATATTGTTTGAACATAATGCTTTTTATCTATTTATTTTGATAATAACATAGTATCTCTATAATATGGGGGTAGATGAGCAAGTACAAATGTCTCCTGATAATTTGGCTGACCGGGTGTTTTCAGCTAGAAAATCTGTTGCTGATGGAGGGATCTAAAACAGTGGCAATACCTTTGATCTCTCCTGCTGTCCTCCGGTGGCACAGCAGACTTTTATGGCTTCTGGGCTTCTCTCCTGGAGGCTTCTGTTTTATTATGAGATTCTGGGAATTTCTCAGACTCAGATGAATGGAGCTGATGTTATATACACCCTTCCAAAGTGAATGTTTATTACCAGGTGATTCCTTCTAGTCCTACATTCCTGTGATTCTTTTGCAAACTATTATGTCATGTGATTTTTATCAAGCCACAACATAGTTTAGTCGCCTGAGGGTGGAAATGTAAAGACCAGGGACTTAGGATGTTGGGTGGCTTTTGTGGCGTGTTGAATTTGAATGATATTTAAGCATATAAGTGTTAGGTTTCCTAAAAGCAAAGCTACAATCATTTTTAAATATGTAATGAGGAAGTCTTATCTTCTGAATAGAAAATACTACTTTATCAAGTACAAATTGTCTACAGATGGTGCTTTAAAAATGCTCTCAATATTAACACTTTATTTTTTCGACTGGTCTTGAACTTAACTTTTCAGATTATCATTTAAGACCCAAGCTGTATTGTAAAGTTTGTACGCAAGATTTGATAGATATTCCAGTCTGGATCAGTGCTAATGATGTTAATACAGGAAGATAAGTCAGGATTTAATTATTTGTGTGTTTGTGCTTGTGTCCGTGCAAGTCTTGAGTAGTGCAATGACTGATTTCTTCAGGGGATAAATATGTTTGAACATAGTGTTGGATTAGTTCCCTGCAATCTGTCTAAGTCAGGCTTTCAGTATAATTTTCAAGCATGTTTCTTTGAGGAAAATATTTGACCTAGTAGAACATCATATTTCACTGTCACAATTATCATCCCCTTGATAATTAGCCATGCTTATACAATTTCATATGTTCTGTTGTGCTACTTCTCACTGGTAGGAAGCTGATGCTTTGGAAGCGGAGTTCTGGCAGGGTATTACGTGACCTCTAAGGAGGGACCAGCAGTTTATGTCCACCTGCTCTTTCTCCAGAGGCCTCTTCTGGGGTCGACCAAGTGAACTAATAAATCCTCCTTAGGGGAGGACCACCCCATTCTCGGGGACCACGTGGGAGCAGCATGGGGAAGGCAACGTACGCACATATGGTACACAGTAAATCAGAGCCTTGCAGAGAGTGCTGGGCTTTTCTGTGCTGGTGAAGTTCGTAACCAGAGCAGGGCCATGGTGTATGGCATTATTGGAAGGGCGTGGGATCGGCATGTTGCTGCGTATCACCGATGTGATGAGCAGGGCCAGAATGGAAAACTACGAGGGCTTTGGAAATAGGGTTCTGATCTTCATGACAGTTCTGTTATGGCTTTGGGAGATTCAGCAGTTTTATGTGGTTGCCAGCCTAAAGGGGTTTGGATTCCAGCGCTTTAACTTGTTCCTTTAGCTGAAAAGTTTGTATAACATAGCTGTAGCTGAACTCCCAAGCATGAAAAAGGCTTGGAAGAAGACCCAGCTGTTCAGCAACCTCTCCGAATCATCAGCTCTGAATCCCTTCGTTTGCCTACAGAGGAAATAATATCAGATTAATAAATGAAGCATTCAGGGTCTGGGCTGGGAGGTATGCAGGATCCGATAACACGCATTCTAGGCGAAGACAAGCTCGGACTGTAAATAGAGCTAAGAAAGCCTCTGACTCGGAACAGTATGGGCTGTGTTGTAACCTGATTTGGTCAGGGAATTAGGAATTGATCCTTTTAGGGACTGACACTGAATTGCTGACACTCCTATGTGTCCTCCAGCAGCTTTTACATCTATGTGAGACTCGTTACACTTCACTCTAAAATATCTCTGTTAATGTTGGGCTTTTTTTTTTTTGTTTTTAAAGGAAACTTGTTACAGTGAGATGGTCTGAAACACTGGGACAATAGCAAAGATCCATTTGCCATTTATTTGAAAGTGTCATAGCTAAACTCTGTTGCTGCAAAGGACTTTTCTACGGATTGTGCAAAACCCCAGCTTGGGCAGTAATACTAACTTCCCCGTTTTACTAGTGGAGATTCAGAATTATTCTTCTTTCTCTGGGGATCACAAGGAATCAGTGACACAATATAAAGGCTGTGCATGAGATTTTCCAGTACTGACCTACTTCTACTCTCATTAAAATCACTTTGAGTTTTACCATTGACTTTTCAGGCAGAGTCCGGCCAATATTGTGTGCTAATGAAATTGGTTTCCAAAAAGCTTCTCCAGTAGTTGTGTCCAACCATTCCAAGCCATGGGTCACAATATGATTTCCAAACTACTGAGGAGCCCATCAGCGTTGTGAAACACATTTCCTGGCCCTGGGTGGCTCGAATTTGCATCTCATAGGCTGTGGCAGGAAGGAGAAACCACACAGAGGGCCCATTTCAGAAGAATCTGCTTGTGCATTTTCCTCTGTGCTCTCCCACTTCAAGTCTGGTGGAGCAAAAGCATCACGTGGAGGAGCCTGGCAGGAATACAGAGAGGGGCTGCAATTACCCCTACATGCTACATAGGGGTTGCATAGGACAGGTAGTCTCAGAGAATTCACTCCTATACGATTTCTATCGTGTGAGCTTTAAACGTTTAGGAAGATATTTTACCTCCTTCCCCTATTACTTCTTTTGTAATTTGCACCATAGTTCAGTGTTTCACGCTATCTGGACACTCGACAGCGAAGAGAGCTCTGCCAGAGGAGCACAGACGTAACGAAATAGGATTTTCTTTGGGTTCAATGCATATCCTTAGGAAGGAGATTTACCTGGGTCAGGTTTTTCCTCAAGCATCTAGAGGAAATGCTGAATAAGCATAAGAGCCTAAATGGATGGAAGCCCAATTTTCCTAATATTAAGGGTAGAATCAGAGCCAGGGATTTGGTTTTGGTCTAAATGAACTCCAGGCTATAAAGCTGAGACCAAAAGCAAAACGGAATTTTAAACTGTATGCCTTTAAAGTTAATGAATAGTTACACTGTCTGGAACGCTGCACAGGAAATAAAAATGCTGGGGTTTTTTCAGTTTTATATTTTGGGGATTTGGGTTTTTTATTTTCTTGAACAATTTAGCAGTCAGATCTATAAAAGGAAGACTTGTGCATTCAGATAATTAGGGGAGATAAAATATTTTTTCAAAGGGGGGGAAAAAAAAAATTATCCAAAAATTTTTTGAGATGAGGCTGTGAAAGGTTGCGAAAGCAGCAGCAGTGTGCCCTCCAGTGACAGGAGCTGCTACAGCAGCGAGAATGACAGCCTCCTGCAAGCTCCCTGGGGACTTCTCTACTCAGGGAAGCTCAGAAAGTTAAGATGAATTAATCAAAAATATGAAGTTAATACAGGCTAAGTGAAAATAACTACATTCCACTCTCACCACTCTCCCTTCAGCAGATGCTTTCATTCAGATGTGAAGTGCCCCTAATTTGCTGTAATCTTCATACCTTTGGATATTCGTAGAATTGTTTTTGGCTTGTAGACTAAAATATACCCGAAAAAGAATGCAGTTTCCACATACATAAGTAGCTGTCAGTTGTAATAATTCTATATACTTTGATGGATAGTCTTGCAGGAGCACGGAGCTTTGTGCTGTGCGATGCATGAACTTGATTTTGCAAGTGGATTCCAGAAAGAAACCCACTGGTCTGGGGCAGGGAGCCGTGACTGAGGGTGTTTGGCACACAGCCCTTCCGGCATGGGAATTACTCTGAGGACTGAACCCTGGAAGAAAATAGGCTGGGTCGCAAGGGAGGGCACTTCCACTGTCCTTAGGGCAAAACACTTGTGCTGGGGGGAACCAAAAGGGCCATTGCCAATGCAGGGTTTTGTCCTAAGATGTGGAGCGTGTGGCAGTTGCTCTAGCCCTTCCAACGTGATGTTTATTGGTGGGACATGAGTGTTTCTTGCATGGCTTGCTACTGTGATCATGGCTTTTTTTTTTTCTGCCTTGCGGCAGTGTTGTCAACTTGACTGATTTTACCATGTGTCATTGTAATTGTGTCTTCATGTAGCTTTTTAGCACTTGTGTTCCTGAAGGGCATCCCAAAAGACAGGCAGTCAAAGGTAAATACAGGTGTATTTGTGTAAAAATGTAATGACTTCAAAACTGAATCTTCTTCTGCATGGATGGGATGCAACCACTGCGATGAGAGCGGCATTTTTTTCTGAACCCTCTTTTATTGTTTGAAGTGTGGGTATTGATGCAAGACAACCCAAACCATTCTATGACTCCTGAGCCCTCCCTTTCTCAGGCACATACAGCTGTATGCAGAGATAAATCCCAGAACAAACAGGAAACCAAGAAAGGAGAACGAAATCAAGAAAGCATAACAAAAGGCGGTGTTTTTTATGACCCTTGTTTTGTTGATCTGGGTGATGTGAGCAGAGATTTATGGAGTTGCTTGAGCAAAAGTTGATTCTCTTTCATCTCGCACTGCTGAATAATCTTATTGCACACGAGGTCTGCCTTGTGAGGAGGAGGAATATCCTTTCTTTCCAGTGAAGTGAGCGGGTTGTATGGAGAGCAGCTGGAATTGAACTAGGTCCCAATTTAATAAAATATTATTAGCACTGAGACTACCTTACACTGTCACGGCAATATTTTGGAATGGCTCTCAAAGTAGTTGCCAGGTGGGAATAACCAGCTTTTTAACTGTTATTTCCTGGCTTTTTTTCTGTGTCACCTTTTTCTATGTACTTAGAAGTCCTTAGAGACCTCAGCTTATAGACAAAAAGAGATACTGAGAGGTATTTTGATAAAAAAGATATTTTGATCAAATCCTGCAATACATCAAATTCTTAACTAATGTTTTTAGAGCTGTAGAGTGCAGTTATTTGCCTGTTGTTCCCATACCTTCATGTAATTTTGAAGAGAAATATTTGGTTTACAGAGTAGAAGAAATTACTGGTTTGCAATTACTATGTCATTGAAGAGAAGATGCAGGTAGCTTGGATACCCAGATGGTGGGAATAATAGGGTTCCCTTCACTTGAACACTTAAAGAATTAAGTAATTTGATTTTTGAAGTACGTGATACAGTGTGCAAGGTCTCTTTGGTGTCTATAATTGGTCTACTTTTTAATGCGGGTCTTCCATGATACAGAACTAAAGCTCAGAGATAGTGACTGAAAGCCCTTTAGGGCTCTGCTTTAGTTGGTGTAGCACCAAGGGGAAAACTATTTCACATGTAGCCCAGGTTCCTTGACTTTATTTTCAAAGTAATAATTAGTAATAGTAGACTAACATAAGCAAAATTCTGTAGAGCAGAAAAATAGTATTTTGCTCTCTTCCATTCCACAGTACCATATCCTGGTCTGAGGCTGCGGCTTGCGCATTATCGTCGCTGAATATGTGAATAATGTTGGTTTCAGTGGTACTTTTCACACACTCATGGTTATGCTATAAATATCTACTTGGAGAAGGCAGGGCCAATACAAAAAAAATGTATGTGCGCTCTTCCAAAACTGGTTGATGGCATCAGCAAGTATGACCTGCAGAGCTCAGAGAAGTTTAGCTTGTGCATATCTGTATGCTTAATACGCCTCATTTTATTTAATTCCTAATCTGATTTCCTAATTTCTGCAGTCTAAATCGTATAGGCAGATCTTTATTCTTTGGAGTCTCACTGTGTTGATCACATTTTGAGTTGCTCTCAAGCTGTATGGGTGAGGGCATGGAAGTGGAGGTGCCTGTAATAGGAATGAATCTAAACCCTTGGAACTTTCTTGGTACTGCTGAACACATCAAACACTTAAAGGAATTCCATGGCAGTGGCAGTTCAAAAGCAAAAATACTATTTTCTATATTTACTTTAAATTGATTGAGCCACAGTACCGTTTCCTTATTTAATTTCAAAAAATATGCAACTCTAAATGAATGCTAAAAGAAAAATGTAAAACTATGAATAAAAAATATACCAGACAGGATAGGGCTAGTAATTCCTGATTAGAAATCACTGCTACAGTTGTTACTGTTGTAGATCAAATTTTCAGCTCTCTGAAGGTGTTACATTTAGAATAGTGATTATCAAACTTTGAATACACTTTAGGGTTTTTACCTTTTTTTTTTTTTAACCTTATTTACAATCAGCCTGTTGAAACAGTTCTTATTTTTGCTTTTCTTGTTTACTTCCTATGTAGTTATTAGGGCTGCAGACTTTTAAAAGCAAATTTATTCATTACAGGGGAAGACCGTGCATAATATAGAATTCATGGTATTTATCAAAGCCTGAAAAATAATTATGGAATTTGTGCATGAAGGAATAGAATTTACACATGTTAGTAGGATGATACTGTTGTTTATCCACCAGAAAAAATTTGTTTGCCTGAGGCCAAAGAAAGTGTAGTATTTTGCAAGACTTGCTTATCAGAAGCCTCCTAAATTTGTGTGAATTCTTATGTGGATTTAACTGCCAGCCATGCTCTTCTCTGAAAGAATACAAAATAAAATAAAAGCCTTCGGTAATTTTTTTCGGTGGTTTTGAGGTGTTTAGTCTCTTTCTGACCTTTCAAATAATTAGAGGTCTTTTCAAAGCAGGTTGTCCTAGTGGAGGTGCAGCTCAGTGCCAAGGACTGTGCTGAGCAGGTATTTTGGGTATGATGGTTCCCTTGAACAGAAATCACTCTGTCTTTGGGTACATTAAAAATTTCAACGCAGTTAGACTTGACTGAGGTTTTGTTACAAAGTTTAACTACAGCTTTAATGTTATTGTCTCCATGAATCTGCCTACTGCAAGTTGTCATTTGAAGCCAAGTCATTTTTACTCAGTTGAGATTCAGCGCTGTTTGATTTATATTTGTAAATATTTCAGGAACCTAGTGTATTTCTAATTACTTAATTCACAAATTATACAGTAGAAGGCTTTAGACTGAATCCCTCTCACCCCAAAAAAACCCAAGCATTCCCAAATAACGAAGACAACAGCACCACTGCAGCCCACGGTTAGCCATAAACAGGCATTTTCCTTTGTAAATCAGAATTTCAGCAGTGTTCAGTCAGTAGCAGAAAAGTAGAGAGAGAGATGTATGTTTCCGAATAAAGCCCCTTCTGCAAAACCCCACCTGAGCAATTGCCATCTGAATTAAATCTCTGTAGAATTTGGTCATGCCAAGTATATCCCTGAAGGCATGAAAGCAAAACACCAAAACCTCTCCCTTCAAATATTGTCACCAACAAGGGACCTTACAATTTCCATCCAAATGTTTGCATTTCTCTGAGACAAAGTATATAAACATCATCTCCTTAGTTGCACAACAGCTAAACTAAAATGAACACAAAATGCTATTTTATGACTTGTGTAACCTCCGGCTGTTTAACTGAAAAATATATGCTATTTTTTGCAACAGCAATTTGGAATGCAACAAAAATAATTACTTTTAAAATCTATACTGCACATATGCAGATGGTTAACAAACTCTGGCTCACTCACCAGATGAAAATGATATTGGGAAAATCCATGCTCTAGAGATAGTGCCATTCCATTATGAATGTGCAAAGTATGCAAAAACATTACAGCTATATTGTTTTCCAGAACAGACTGTATCTTAATGCCAGATGTTTTATTCTTTGCATATCTTGTTGTAACTTAACAATTACTGTTCTTTGAGTTTGTCCAGACTAGGAAAGGAAATGTGCATTTTAGATACACGAGCTAAATGCTTGTCTGGTACAGGCAGAACAGGTTCTAGCTAGTCAGTCTACCAGCCCTCTCCTGGTTACTCATATTGCCTAAATAACACATAACTCATTTTGGTTTCTCCCTTCTAGGGTTTGAAGCATGGTATTAGTAACACTGCAAAAACACAGCTCTTGTGCCAGTCAGGACGACTTAGGCCACTGGAATAAAAGGGAGTTTCTGTCCCCCAGAAAGAGAATGGCTTAGGCCAGTTAGCTGTGTGAGGTTGTGGTTTAGGTACCACTTCCGCTGGCCTCCCTAGTCTCACTGATTTGTCTCGTAGCCTTTGCCTGAATGAAAGTTCATCAGTGATAGGAAAGACCTCTTGAATATTTCCATTGTTTTATAGGTCCAAACTTAGATTTTACCAAACTGAAATTTGTAACACTTTGAATTAAACTTTTAGCTGCTCTAATCTTTTGGAGGAGATCAGTATCTATATATCCCACAAAACTACCTTTTAAACACTTCCATAAGGGTATAACTACCCGTTATACACTTACATGGGGCCATTGCAAAGGGGATCAATACTGTTCACGTACCTATGAGTAGCACCATATGCTTCAGACATTTACAGCTATATAACAGTCACATTTTTCAGTGAAATCAGATCTTAAAAGTCTTTTGTTCGTTTAAGATTCAATGACAAACAGTAAATTTCCCATTTTTCTTTTCAGAAGACAACTTTTCCCAAAATTTATAAATCACAAGTATACTTTGTAGTCTACAGAGGGATTTTTATAATGAATTAAATCCATTTCAGTTGTCATCCTTTATCCCTACTACTGACTTACTTAATTAGTAATTTCTGAGAGCAGCCATAATAACTGTCACAGATATTATAGGAGAGTCATCAACACTGCATGTTAATAAAATTTTAGAGTTTTGTTAGTTTTCCAAGTGCTCCTGTTAAGCACCAAATGCTATTGCTAGTGTTTTGCCCACAGTACTTCATAACTGAAGGCACTCTTGCTTTAAGTAAGTATGGACTGCAGTTGTAGGAGTCTTCTAAACTGCAATACGTATTCTGCATAAGTATGCATTAGAAAAAGAATCTAAAATATGGTTTAACAAGCATGTGACAATAAATTAAGGAAATATATTTTGATATGTGAGAAAAATTGGTTTCCACAAAAATACTCATCTCCTCCTAGTCACAGCTGTGACTTTTGAATATGTATTAAGCTCTGCAAGGATAGCTAAGCTAGGAATTTGGCAGTAATAGTATATTCATAAATATACATGAAATGTGGAAAAAATAGTTTACAGAATCGAAAGTGAACATTGGAAAGGGTAAGCATACATACCTTGAGATAAAAATTTCAATTCATTGTCAGCATATGAAGCCACTGCTTTTAACTTCTAAATGTTATAGCGTCATTAGATTTTCTCATCTATGCTGCATTACTTAGAATTGAATAGTGTATTAGCAACTGAACAGTTGTTTAAAGGAAGAGAAAGAACCTTCTACCTGGGTAGTTTAAGTTTTAGTATCTACTCTCCAACAGAAACAACTAATTTAACATTCAAAGTGAGACCTTGGCTTTTTCTCTCAACTCACTTTAACTCAACAAAGCAGATGGCAAATGTCTCACTGAAAGAGCCAGTGAAAACAGTGGCTGCATCTGCCCACCCTCTTGTTTGTCTTGCCAGTAGAGGGAAAACGACATTTAATTTAGGATCTTCTGTTAAACACTTGCAGCTCCATTTCTAGTTTTTTCTATTTTGCATTCTGACACTTCATTGGGCCAACCTACTGACGGATTTTACCTATTCTGATGTAGAGCAGGGAAGGAAATTTATTTATTGATATCATATTTCACGTGATATCTTCCAACAGTGACCAAATCTGCCTTTGACCTGTACTGGATATTTTTCTGTACATTTTTCCCTTACGTAAGTAGAAATCTCTTGATTTCCAGGGTGATCATTTGTGATTTGAAGACAGGGTTACCTTGTAAATAGATGGTTAATACATACACCTCCAGAAGCCTTGCATAGCACAGACATTAGCTTGATTTACACATTTTACAACATTTAAGCTTTTGTATTTAGGATAGCCAGAAAACAACTGAGATTATTTCTTAGGCTTTTTTGTTGCTTACATCACCACCGAGAACTTCTGAAATGAGCATCACACATTGCCTTCACAATCTGGGGTGGTCTCTGTGCCCTGCCAGCTAGTAAGAGTCAAGAAACATGAAGAAGGGAGCATATGGAAAGTGTTTTCCTATTTCTTCTTGTGAAATCTATTTGGCATTATCATGTTAAGAATTTGATTACTGGCTGATGAAATGAAAAGCAAGGTAATAAATAATGTTTTCAGTGAGTTCATGTAGAAAGAGTAGGTGTGCTTTAAAGGACACATTAAATTATAACAAAACTTACAATGGTACAGTAGTTTCTGCTCCATCTCGGGGCTGAAGGGGAGATTTTTAGAAAGGAAAAATATTGGAAGAGGGAACGTAACATACCAAGGAAGTAAATTAAAATATTGCATTGGATTTTGTTTAGTAGGAGCCAGTGGTTGCACCTTATTTATTTTGTTTTGCACATATAGGTATTTTCTTTATCTCTTTTTTATATAACTTGCTCCTTGGTGAATTTTATAGCAGGGAGGTGTATAGTGCATGGCTCAGTGGTTTTAAAATATTCTAAAAACCAAATAAGAAATAAGTGTGTGTCAAAATAAGCACCCTTGAAAATCACAAGTGAACTCAGAACAACAGTAGTGCTTTCATGGGCCTTTTCCTGAAAGCACCACCACTATTTTCAGTAAAGGTGGGTGGAGGGAGAAGAGGGAAATCCAATGGTTTTGATGTTTTTTAGATTACACGTAAGATAGAAATATACACTTGTGGTCGGTTCAGAGAAGGATGGGAGATTTTGTTTGCATAGATTGAGGCTGCTCTAGGTATTTAACCTTGAAAGAGTTCTGTCAAAGAAATACCATTTTGTTAAAGAACTATCAAGCCTCATGCTCTGCAATATCTCATTATACCGGAATACCTTCATTCCCAGGCAGCCAGAGTCGCTCTGGACACTGTTATCTGCTACTTCTCCATTTGAGAAGTAATGTCCCGTTTGTTTATCCAAACAACAAAACATTGTATTTCCGGAGAATTCACATTAAATCTGAGCAAAAAAAGTGCATATTGGAAATGAATACGTGGACTGACTGACTCACGTTTTTGGACCACAGTATAAATTACAGAAATATATATGTATTTTCAAAAAAATCAACTTTTCCTGCTGCATATTTTAACCTGCATCACAATAACCTAATGGATATCTGGTAATTAAAGGCAACAGCTACAATAGCAGTTGAGAAAGATTCCATTAAATTCAAAGAGAAAAGAGTCCTCTGAGTAGGAGCGGTCACCAGGTTTATTGCCAGCAATCTTCTTCATCTTTGTGTTGTCTGCGTGAGAAATCTGTAGCTTTCAGAAGGTCTGGTGTGACACAGAAGTTGAGATCTCACTATTACAAGCTTTATTTCAAAACATTGGTACTTAGTAGCGTCGGTAGCGCCTTGGTATTCTCCAGGCCACTTAATATGCTGCTGTCTGTCCCCTCTGTGGGTACAGTAAAAAAGGGCAGAGCATCCTATAGCCGTGATTCCTAATTCATGCTGCGTTGCCCTGGGAGATGCCTTCCCAGCAGCCTTTTTCTCCTTGAAATATTTTTGCATCTAATATCCCCGTTACCATTTGCAAGAGTTACACTCATAACGTTTCCTTCTGCCTCCGTGTTGGCTATTTCCACACAGATGTGTACAGAACATGAGGTCCAACTGTTACATTCTCCAGGCTGACCTTTTATTGATTCCTGACTGCTGGATGCCATTCAGCTATGCCCGTGCTGAAGTGCTTGGCAGAGTTAGCTACCCGGGGCACCCTTTTCAGCTGGCAATGCAGCGCAGGCCTGGCAGATCTCCCTCAGCTGCCACAGAGCCACTGACATGCATGGTGGGATAACTCAGACCTTGAGAGAGTCCCAGTCTAGGTCAGAATAGTCCTTTTTCAATGTTTTTCTCTTTTTTTTTTTTTCTCCTCTATGAAGCCCTCTGAGCTGTTAAGCTTCCTCTCTCTCTCTTCTTTGCTCTACTCTTAAAGGTCCTGTAATTATAGTTTGAACTAGACACAAAATTGTTTCAATTTTGTGCTACTTAGGGGCATTTTTCTTGATTCTCTCAATTTTGGGTCATTCTTTCACCTGGCCCCTTTTTCTAATGTCCAGAGACTAGGTTGGCTGATGTTATGTATGACCCTGTATTCTTCTACAGCCCCTGCTTTTGCAGAAAAAGCTCCCCTCCTCTTTCTCACTACTCTGTAGGTATGTGCCACATTCCTACTTGTGTAAGAAAACTAAAACCATCCCTGATGTGGAGATGTTCCTAATGGATCAATGTCTTTGTGTTTTGCTGCACTAAAAGGCATCTTCCTTGAAGAGGCCCAGTTAACAGCATAGTCCTTCCTTTCTCATCATATGAAATTCCTTCCAAGTTTGAGTAAGCTGCATATTTTATGTTTACTTCAGAGTTGTTGATCACGGTGCACAATAACACAGTGCCTGCTACAAAAGCCTGTGGAATCCCACCAGGAGCTGAATAAGAATATTCTTTGCTGACACCAATTTTTGCATTTTCCTGCTTCACTAATCCCTGTTTCATTTAGCACGTCTTGTACATCGATCTTTACTCGGTACACTGTACGACACTAGGTCAAATGCTTTACAACAGTTTAAACCATGTATTCATCTTTATAAAAACAAGCTTGTAATCATACCAATGAATGAAATCATGTTTGCTTGACATGACCTATTTTCCTCCAACAGCGCTGAGAAAGATTCAGTTACAAAACTTCCTTTTGCTTATAATTGTTTTATAAGTCTCAGCCTTTTTTAAATGCTAGTTCAGTGGCTTTCATCCTGAATCCAGGTTAAACTTGTACATTCTTCACAGGGAGAGCAGCTCACAGTGAAAACCCTGCGGGCACGATGTAGTATTGCTCTGTAAAGTGGGGTGGGTGAGCTGAAGTCACTCCTGGTTCGGTGTCTTCTGCGGCCATCTGATAGTGGGGGAAAGAAAGGAAGGGCAAGAAGAGGTATTAAATATACCCTGATATAAAAATAAAGCACATAAAACCCTCTGTAATTCTGCTTTAAGAAATTATGTGCAAAGACATGTTCTTAATGAATGAAGGTTGGGATATTAAACATTATTATATATTATATATTAAAATATAGCCACGTCTTCACTTCTCTTGCTTGTTGGATTGGACTCATTAACATGTTTTCTCGTTTGTATTTGAAATACAATTGTATTATTATCATTATTATTTACCTGTAACTTTTAGCCAAAATGCCTCGCTGGCTTACTTCAGGGTTCTAAGTTGTACTCAGCAGTTGGTCAAACTTGTAGCCTTTTGGTATCAGTGACAGAATTTCCATCACATATTCCCTTTTAAAATCTCAGTTTCCTAATATGTGAAGTAAATGGGTGCCATTCAGGTAGACACAATGGTGAATATGTGAGTGGAAGAAAGGCTGGAATACAGCTGAGGAGAGTAAAATGCTGAAGTTAGGAGACAGAGATTACAATGGGGAGCTGAAGAGGTCTGTTCAGTGGGATGCAGCCCAGATGGTAAGATTACAGAGTCTGCAAGTGCAAGAACAGACAAAGGCACTCTCCATAGAATCAGTGCAAATTTAGAGCTGGAGAAAAAGCCATTAAAAAATGTCAGAATCCAGGTTTGGCTGCTTTGTATTGGCTTTGTATTGCATGTTTCTGCACCTTACAAACCACCGGAAAGCCCTGTCCACCTGGAAAACGGGGTATGATTTTAAGCATATATTGAAAAGTCATAAGATAGGAAAGGTGAGTTATAATTTTAATGTACTTTATCTGGTATTGCTGAGTTCCTCTCTAGTTTCTCCTTAAACCTTCTAATTGATGTAAACTAGCAATTTGGGGATTATTTCTCTGAAAAATAAATTACTTCAAAAGGGTTTTTTAAATTAATACTTTATGAAATAATAGTTTTAGCACTTGAAAGAAGTCATAATTCTTATGTACCTGTAAGTCATCACATGAATCTGAACTTTGCCATTCGATGGAATGAGGCAAAAGTGATGGGTAAGAATGTGAATGTAATAATAACCTTTTGAGATGAGTGCTTGGAAGCTTACTGTGACTGAGAGCAAAATAGAGGCCATCTGCTGCCAACTCTTCATCTGTACTCACACTGTTCCTCCTTGTTTCTCACTGGCTAAATAACTTTTTTAAAGGTTATACTAAGTAGGAATTCTAAGTATTTTAGTAGAATATCATGGCTGTTGGAGGTGGCTTAAAACTGCTAAAACATGAATACCTGACAGCAGAACACCACAACATACGTTGTTTTAAGGCACATGTCTAACAGGATTAGAGTAGAGTTTTATTGGATAAGCAAAGATATCAGTATTGATGCAATTGTAAAATGAATTAACAGTAGAAAGATACGCATTTTTGTACAGATAGCAATAAATGTATTTTTAGTTGATTACTTAAATAATTTGTAATTGAGATGGATTATTTAGGAGTTGGTTTTGCTTTCCCTTCTTCTGGATCTTCATGCATGTTGTCCCTTCACACTGCTAAATTTTAGTTTTATTTTCATTATTCCTCTCTTGAAGTGATGTGCCTAAACTATGCTTTGGTTTTAATGAGGAATGTAATTTCTCTCTAAGACCTTGCATTAGAAGTCTGAAATAGCTAGGTATAAACTCTTAACATCGTGGAATCCCACAACTGTGTTTTCTACCACCAGAGTCCACAGGGCTATGTGCTATGAATGGTGAAGATCTGCAGGTAACACTGTCTGCTCTGCAGCACTGGGGCGTGAGAGCATAACTGCATTTCACAAATGAGGAAACCAAGGAATAGGACAAATGAAGAGTTCCTGAAGGTGGTATGGTAGAGGAGTTAGAAGCAGACCCAAGGGGTTCCTACTGATGATTTTTCTCTTTTGACTCCCTCATTACTGACTACTCTCAAGTATTATTTCAGATGTTTCTCTTTTAGTCAACCTTGGAGTATCAGATGTTCTGTGGAGTTCTTTTCCCTTCCCTTATTCTTCATCATACTAAGGAAGCTTCAGTGTGTGCGTCAGGGAGGGTGGATTCTTGTAAGGGATAGAAGGGATAAGTCTATCTTAGCGCTTCCCAATATAACCAAACCTGAGCAGGGCCTGATAGTTATGCCAAAAGACATACTCTTCAATTTCCCTAGCAGTCTTCCTGTATAACAGCAAAACTCATTCACCTTCACACTGTGAGATACAATCATAGTGCAATTCCATAAATGACAGTCTGCCAGTAGCTCTTTATACTTTAACTCTTTGACTTATTTCATTTTACGATGATGGATCAATACCTTCACAAAGCCTTTACCTGGGATGAAGGCCCTCCCCAGTCTGCAGCAGTTAGACTAATGGCCTTTCTTGCCACTTTCATTCTTTTTCCTTCTTTTCTCATGCTTACATTGAGAATCCGGTTCTTTTATCAGTTGATGTTTTAAATCCATTTATAGTGACTCAGCATTTTAGAAACTCACATAGAAGCCTAACACTCTGTCACAGTATTATTGAAGCCTAAGATATTAACGTTAGAGTGCAAAGTAGTGAGAAATACAGAATTTTATAGTGTTTTCCAAACTTGTATGGGAGTTCATCAGATGCGAGGCAGAAAACTTTTGATACTTATGGATGACCATGAATACCTGTGGGAAGCAGGACCCAGCCTCGCCTCGAGTGCTGCAGGGTACAGGGACCATTGAAACCGAACTACTGGTGACACATGAGCCTGACTTGCAGTGTCACCAGTTTTTGGGAGGCAGGAGCCAAGTGGTCAGAGGACACTGATTTCTCAGCCACTTAGGCAAGATGCCTCAGGATAGTTGGAGAGAGAGAAAAGGCAGCAAGAATAGAGATGCCAGATTATGATTTTTCTTTTAAATGCTTTTTCAGTGAAAACACTTTTTTTCTTGTCCGTACCTGCTGGATGACTTTGCCAACTCGTCCCTCTTCTTTCATGATATGGTAGGGTGGCACTTGCTATAATCTCTTCTCTTGATGTTTGATTTGCTTTCATGCTCAGAGGAGCCAGCGTTTTCCTGTCTATGCCTGGATATCAGAGCCACTGCAGTCCAGACTGTGCTCTCACGTTTTGGAGGTTTGCTGAGCACTAGTACTCTGTTGTTGCTCTTTGCGTCTTACAGGTGATTTCTTTGTTCGTTAAAGGGGCCACAGTTAAGAGTCATACTCCTGTCTGCATGTTTTCAACAGTTACTGTGCACAAGGGAGACGAAGCACAATTCCTTTTTTTGATTCCTGCTTGTTGTATGTTGGCTTTCTAGATATAGAAACATCTTGGCAGAAAGTGCCCGGAGCGAACCTAGGATTATATGCTGCACAAGTCCCAGTTAAAACCTGCACACTTGAGTGCTGCTTCTCTTCTGAAGGGCTTGGTTACTTAACATTCATTTTTATCAAACAGTTTCAAAAAGAAACACTTAAAAAGCTTCAGCTTAAAGACTTCTCCGAAGAGAGCTGGAAATAAGCATGTGTTTTTACTTAAATGGGTGCTGAAATCTCTGCTGGATCCTAGCCATAATTCTGCAGTTTCCTATTTAGTTTTGGTAGGCTTTACCCATTGGGAAGAGGAGGAGATGTTTTTCAAAACAGGAAAATGAAATTGTACCCACACACACACAATTGGCAGGCGAATAAAGGGAAAAGAGAAAACTTGAAAATACTCTTCGCTGCTATTTAAATTGACTAGACTTCATTTTCTTGGCGGCAGTTCACTGTTGGGATGCCTGATGCATGTCTACCTCTGTACAGACACAATTTAGCTCTCCTATGTATTATCTGATATGTTTCTGGATGTTTGTCGTAGATTGAATGCTGTCTGCTGGCTCACTCCTTTCTTCTACGTACAGATAAACCATATTTGCTGTAATGATTGGAGTGAAATACTGACTCTGATGAAGGCAGCTTGGGTTTTGACTCCAGCAGACGGGGTTTTATCTTGTGTGTCAGGAAGCAACTGTATGACCTGTAGCATCATCTCCACCAACCAAGTGTGAAATCAGCTGTGCCGAGCAGCTAGTGCATTATAATGAGGAAATAATTTCTCTGTGGAAATAAAATATTCATGCTATGGCACACCTGCTTTTTTAACATAGAGGCATACAGCCAAAAAGAGGATTTGTCAGCCTTTCTTCTTCACTGCTACCCGCAGCTGACACCTTACAATAAATATACAGTAGGTTCAGGGCTCTGCTACAGCGAGAGCTGTGTCTTCATGAAAGAACAGGGTTCCGAAATACTGATGTTTTCATAGGGAAAAAAAGGCCTGAACAGTCCACCCGGAGCTGCATCGGTGAATGCAGACTGACCTTTACGTGTGACAGCTTTTTCTGAATTTGCAGCCCTCAGAATGACAGTTTCCCTTCCTCCCCCACCTTGCATGTTTTTTTGTAGACATTTTTAAATCTATACTCCTGTTGTTTTCTTGAGGATTTCTCTGTAAACTGTTATGTTCTTCACATCTCTGATTCGAGCAGCAGATAATTATTAGGAAGGAGCAAAGCTTAAAAAGAGCATTACACATTCCTAGTTTTGCTGGTGGGCAGCAGCTGGCGGGTAGTCAGTTGGTCTGGACACCAGAGCACATATTTCTGTTACCTTGGCATTGCTGCTCTAAGCAAAAGGTTTTCTTCCTTTAGTTGGGAAGTTTTCCATAGCCACTCAGCACATTAGGGCTGTGATTTAGCAATTTTACATGAATTTGCCTTTTGGATTAATCTTTGAAGTCTTGAATTTGGTACTTTATGGAAAAGGTACACTGATACCGAGTGAATTAGTTCTACTGTTGCACTGACTGCAGTTGAGAAAATAGACTCAAGCCTTTGAGAGGCCAGAAGAAGAATATTCTGAGTAGTAATTTGAACTGATATGGTTGGGAGAGTAATATTGCTTGACATATTTGTTACGACAGCTGAAGATATGCCGAAGCACAAAATAGAAAAGGAAAAGACAGTTGTTAGGCCAACGACAAGATGAAACCTTACTACTTATGACAGCTGTTGGCAGCATGATATCTCTGTCCTCAAGCTTTCTACTCATCTGGAGTATTATAAACTTCAAGATCATGTTTGTCGTGTGTTTCTAGAGATCTTGTTAGGGGTAATGCTTTGTGACAGCAGCCAACTGTAATTGGTGATGGGGATTCTTCAGGTACAAACAAACATACAAAATGTCAACATTTTCTTGCTGATTTTTTCATAGGGTGGTTGGTCATTGCTTTCATACTGGAGCCATTTGCACCTCAAAAAGTTATGAGACTTTCTAGTTTCTAGACCATCAAAGAAAAAAAAAATATATGAAGACATATAAACAAATGTGGCGGGGCATTTTGGGAAGCAGGGGAAGCATTGCCTGTGAGGTGTGGAGTCACAAGCCAAGCTGATAGGCTGCGTTATCAAGCCAGCTGTATAAAAGCTTCCAAGTGAACGACTATCTTTGAAATTCTGTAGATAACCAACAAATTGTCCAGTGGTAAACCCTCACTGAAAACTGATGTTGCTGTGTCCTCCCCCTTCCAGACACACTCCTGGCTATTTTCCTGCCACCTAGGCTTTCCAGGTATTTTTGCTGAGGTTCTGCTACCTTGCCAGCTTTTAACCGTCAGGAAGCTGAGACAAGCCAAATAGTCTCTGGTCAGGTCTTGTTAAAGTTTAAAATGCCTTTTTGGCAGCGCTTTCTGTATCTTGGCAGATTAGGGTCTCTGAGGCTGCAGTTACTTTCCTCTTTCAGTGACACTGTACTTTGAGCCTCTCATCCATCAGAAAGGATAAGAAAAATTTCCTCTTAGGAGAGCAAATTTCTGGAATTCCAGTGCTGTGATGGCTTTTTTTTTTTCCCTTCCTTCATAAGCTACAATAACTTGAGTTCAAAACTCAGCCTCATTTGTTTGCTGCCTGATTGTAATCGAAGGATCCAGTCTCTTGAATTCTATTTTTTTGTTGTCGTATCTCTTTCAGCTGTTATGAATCACCATAGCTCAGTAGGAGATAATGAGGTTCTGCTGATTTGCACCAATATTTATGAAATACTACTTCCTGAGCACTTCCTAGATATGTCCAAAATATGCTTGTGGAACCAAGTATGCACATTCATCAGTTGATGTACTCTTTAAGAGTAAATAATTCTATCAGATCAAGGTAAAAGAAATTAACTGCTGCACTGAGGACCATCTTCCAAGGAAAACTTTCTCGTAGCTCTCACTGATGAAAAAAACCAGTATCTTGGGCTGCAGACCAAAGCTCATATCTCTTGGCGTGTTATGGTATGGGGAAAGAGCATGTTTCAGAAGGTCATGTGAATTGCAAGCCATTGCACTTTCTGAAGTACAGCTGGGGTATTCGTCCTCTCTGGAGCATGACGCACTGGAGCAGACCAAGGGGAAATCCTGGAGCAGATTGGCCTTAAAGGGCAGAATCAAGCAGAGGTATTTTATTAATGGCATCCAAAAATGTTAGGGCTATATAACAGTGGTTATCATAAAAACTACTGCCCTACCTGAAAACCGTGGCAGGGTATGTATCATTTATTACTGAAATCAAGGGTCTGACTCCCATGTGGAAAATTGGGCCAAAATGTGCATACAATGAAGGTGCAGTGAAAACTAAAGAAAGAAAAAAGAAAAAAAAAACCACTCCGTTTAAAAATAGTCAGGATGTGGGGAAGCAAAGTATACAAAGCGATAGACAGATGTCCCAAAGAATTACTGTCACCTGGAAAATGGCTGCAAATATTAAGGAAAAATGCTACCACCTTCTTTGGTGGTTGTTGCTTTGATTTTCCTAGGTGTTTATTTCTGTTTTTCCTTTGTTCCTTTTATTGCATTAGTTAGCCGTCTGAGATGCTGAACTAACATCCCTGGGATTGATGAGCTTTGCATGCAGAACATGTAAGCCAGTTTTACTGCACCCTTTTATACCCTGACCTCATCTCCCACCGTCGTGCTCTGCCTCCTGTCTCCTAATAGCGAGGATAGTTGGGAGTTTGTACGGTATCTCCTTCCTGCTCAGGCTGATAACAAAAGAGACAGTTAGCAGAATTGATGAGGGAAAGGGGAATGTGGCTAGACTGAGTGTATTGTACTATGATATCACTGTCTAATCTCAGACCAGCTCATTTTTTGCAATGTACACATCAGCCATCAGTTGCGAAAAACCTTTCCATTATTTTGGACAAGCGTCTAATTAAAGCCAGAAGTCTGGAGGGGAAAGGCTCAGTATCCCATTACACGCTTCCCAGATTGTTGAATTCCCTGCTATTTTGTTAGTAGCTCTGATTGTGTCTTCTGTTCCCTCACCTAACTGAGCTGGGTTACAGCTTTTTTGTTCAATATTATCTGGATCTCCCTGACAACCTGGCATCTCTTCTGTAACGGCTACTTTCTCTTTAACCTTTGTCGACGACGCTGTTGTAGGCTTGTCTGGCTTTGGGTAGCAGACAGACGTGTGGTAAAAGGTCTCCCATACACCTTCAGTGGGTGCTGAGTTGTTTGGGCAGCTGGCATGGTACCGATAAAATTTTATCGCCTGCTTTTTGCTGTGGAAGCGTTGTGGCTAATTCCTACGGTGCAGCACAATTAACGTCTCTCTTCAAACAGAACAGCCTCATGATTTCCCTGTCAGTATTGACCTAATGGCAGGGCCCAGCTTAAATTAGAAATCCCCCTTTATTTTAGGTAGGACAATCAACAATTAAATATCGCTTTTTTTTTTTTTTTTTGGACATAAATTTAAAGAGTAAAAATTCAGCAGTGTGCAAGAAAGCAAACAGATTTTGTGGTCACAATGCAGTGGACAATTATATATTGATTACGTCGAGCCTCTTGTAGTGTCTGAAGAGTTGTCCTTTGGAGAACTTTTCTGGAGGGACTTACTCTAGGCGTTTTGTTGGTTTAGCTCTCTGTTGTTAAAAGCAATCTCTTGCCTTATCTGATACGATCCATGGATAAATGGAGGAATATGTCCTGGCTCAAATGAAAACTCAAAGAAAATAAAGATAATTCTGAGTGGTTTTGAAATAACCAGGAGATAAAGAAAAAAAAAATCTTACCCTTTCATGTAATGAATTCACCTTTCTTTTGATATTCCACATGTGAAGGTTGCAAAGTTTTCCTTTTGGATATTGACTGGCCTTAACGTATGCCTCCATGTTCGCCAGGTTTAGGTTTCCCCAGTTTGCAATGTGCTGTTCTGGGCAGACGTTTTTGTACTGCTGGCACAGCCTGGTCCAAGGCACTGCTTTCTCCTTCCGTTGTCAGGAGGAGGCAAATTTAAGGGATAGGATAACATAGTCTCATCTTTTCCATGCCACAGTCTAACCTTAAGGCTGCTGACAAAACTTCTGCCTGTAGGAACTCCTCGGTCATGAGTGCTGTTTCTTTGGCTGGTACGCATGGGCAGGGTAACATTTCTACATCGCTGCCCAAACTTTCTAAAGCATACTTAAATAATTTACGTAAGATCCAAATCTTCATGTGAAATACTCTCATGAGTCACGGGTTTGTTCACTGCGAATTCATTCTCTGAGTGGGAGGAAAACTAAACTGTCTTGGATAAAATGGCCTTTATTAAATATAGATCTATTTCCTAATGTTTATGTCAGATTCTATTCAGTATGTTTTTTCTCTTTCTTACCTTATTCTGAAACAACTTCACCAACCCCATGCTAGCACTGCTTCACATGGATGTTAATACTAAGTCATTAGAGTTTCTTCTGTGCCTGTGTCATTAAATAGTCTCTCTCTGATTTACCAGAATGTGGATTATAATAGAGGCACTTAAAAGGCATGTATCTGTAATTGCTTTTTAATGCCATTGCTATTTATGGGTAATTTTTCTTTCAAAGTAACCTTGAAAGTCATGTAAAAATGTAAAGCCTTCGATGATAAAAGTGTGCTGAGGAAAATTCATCATACGTGATGTTATTTCATTGAAGTACTGTTAAAGATCCTAGAATGAAGCAGGTTTGTAGGTGCAAGGTGTTATTACACTTCTGCAAGTCAAACTCAATGTTGTACTAAATATTGCGAACTCATAAGCAGTGAAATATGTGTATATTCATATAGATGTTTTATAAGAACATTATCAACAACCATCATAGCAGTTCCATGTATGACAGATAAAGCCTGATGCATGAGTAGGAGAAAAACTATTAAACCCGATGTTAATTCAGTGCTGTGTAGAAATGCATGTCCTATATTTATACAGCGATCCAGATTTTCAGATGGGAATGACGTATGTCCCAATGCAGAGGAAGCTGAGTTAGTTCAGAAGCCTCCTGATTGGCGTTTACATCAGTAAAAATCTTTCAATATATCACTTAAATCTTAGCTCAGAAAGGATGGCTCTTCAGAATCCTTCTGAATAATTCCTCAAAAGATTTGTTTCTTTACTCTGGGCATCTTCTAAGCTAGTACACCTACACAAGATAAAGCAGTATGCTGCCAAGATCTCTCCACTGCTGTCTACAGTAATAGCATACACATTTTAAGTGTGAATAATTCTGTGTGGTGTAAGATTATGGGGCATCAGGTGCATATATTTCATATAGGTAATATATAAATGTCAGTATGGCAACCATTTCTAAAGGGATTTTTTGTGTCTGAATTGACCAAGTGCCTCAGAGAAGACTGATTTTAAAAGGATGGTTACCCAAGTGTCTCAAGCTGTGTGTCCAAAATAACCATTCACTTTTAAGGCTATTTTAGTGTAATGAGAATGTATATATATGTGTACGCACATACCATTTGTGCATGTGTCACTCCTGTCTGTATATACAAATAGTTTGGATATAAACTACTGAAACTTTATTTTCTGGCAGATGAGTCCACATTAATTCCTAAAACCTTGAGCAACAACAGAATTACTTTGCAATGTTGGGGGGGGAAACATTACAATAAAAATGAAGCATACTTTTAATTATCTGTAGTCATTCGGATGAGATCTATAATGAGCTTGATAAATGCTGATGCTCTAGGCATCAATTTTTCAAATGACGGTAGAACCAAAAATATCTGGAAAGGCATTGTTAGCATAGACTACAGAGTATTTTTGAGGTCTTGGTTGGTAGGAATAATTAAAATGACTTATGTAAGATAAGTGTCATATCTCTGTCAGCAACTAAATGTTAAATGTTATTATAAACTAATTACTTCCTCGCATTGAAAAGAAAATTATAATTTTGTGTCTTAACTGCTAAAAGACGGTGTCTGATCCTTCTCTTGCCCAAGCTCTTTACCAGCATGCCTGCAGTGACTTCAGTGCGATGAGATGCCCTCCAAGTGGGTGAGCAGCGAGTTTGGGCCCCTGGGCCAGCTTACCATAGCAAGAAGTCAGAATCTCTTTCTGACATTAATCACCTCCTAAATAAGTAAAAGCAGAAGGAGCTGGTGCTGTGGGGTTTTTCTTTTTGTTTCTGACTACAGGCTTGCTGCTGAGGTGGGGAGGGGGGATCCTCATGCTCTCCCTTCCCATGTCCCTCTGCTGCCACTCTGCCTTGCTCATCATCTGCAGCGAGCCAGCTCCCCTACCTAAAGCCACAGGCGTTCATCGGATGTTTTCCTGCAGTCATCTGCTGCTGTATTCATGTGTTTAATTGATTCCTAAAGGGGTCTGACACATGGAAGCGTCTTGTGGAGTTGGTCACCTGGTGCCCTGGCAACTGCCAGCTTCACACACCGTGGCATGGTACCCGGGTTTGAGGTCTGTTTCAGAAAAGCACCAATGGGGTTGTGTCGCTCTTTTGTGTCTTGCTAACCAAGGAAAATGCATCTCCTGATAAACAGTGTAATAATAAGCATAGGCATGTGAGAGGTGATGAAAGGAGGGCTGTGAGGGAGTAATGTGGGGAAAAGGAGCGGGAATGGAAAGATGATGAAGAATGGCTAAGGTAAAATGCAGGGAATGTAGGAAAGTAATTAATGGGTAAGAGAGAGGAAAAAAAGGAGGAATATTTCAACCTCCATCCTTTCTCTCACATGCCTCCACCCTATAAACTCTCTCATTGCTTGATACCTCAGGCCCCTGCTTTTGTTTTGCAAACACCCAAATGTCCTCATCCCAATTTAAAGTCATATGTTGAAGCAGAGTAAGTTGGAAATGAGCCATCATCCTCTGAGAGTATAGCCTAACGTAACTTGAAAACTCACTCCAGGCTTTCCCGCGTCACCTGAAGGGCCGTATGCCAACAGCTGATGCAGTGTTTGGGATGTGCTCCACTGGTACAGGGGCTGAGGCAGTGGGTGCAGGGCAGGAGCAGCCCACCCTCTTCAAGCCTGATCGGTGGAGGGTGTGCTCGTTTCAGAAGTGGTTTAGAAAACGTGCAGTTACACCTTTGTGCAAGAAGTGATGCTGCTAGCAATGCCAGAGAGCGATTGTATTTTTATTGGATCAGAGGAGTGTTAACAGGAGTCCGTGATCTCATGCAGCCTTGCTTGCTCGGGTAAGAATAACCCTGACACACTTGAAAAGCGCACGAGCATTCGTGGTCAGCCTCCCCACAAAAACGTACAGGTTGCTGAGACAGTGTGTATCTTACGGGCTGTTTTTCTGTCCCACTAAAATTGTGCTAGCCCCTGAAATCAAAGCCTAGTCCATCGACTTCCACGGGAACAGATTTCAGAGCACACCACCCTGTCATTGCTGCCATTAGCCTTAACACGTTGCCCGAAATCTGCAGTGCAGTCTGGTTGTGTTACCCAGTTAATTGATCTTCGTGGAAGTCACTGCTTTTATTGGAAAGGCAGAGTGTCAGAGGAGACTGAGAACACGCTTGTGAGTTCTTGTTTAATCTCCCAGTCTCCACTCCACATTTGTCCCTGGCTCATGAAGGATTTGGAGGCAGAGCAGGAGCAGTGTTTTGGGGAAATGTAGCACGCTCGCCCTCTTCACGAGCCATTTTCCCTAGTATTGGCCACTGTTGGAGTCAGACTATAGGACTACGCAGACCTTTCGTCTGACAACCTGCAGCCAATCTTAGGGCTTTGGCACCTACTTAGTTTTAAACAAGCATGTCTCCCAGATTTGCAGGCTTGAGGCCTAAACCCAGATTTTGCATGAAGAATTTCCCTAAGCACGCTCGCCCTCTTCACGAGCCATTTTCCCTAGTATTGGCCACTGTTGGAGTCAGACTATAGGACTACGCAGACCTTTCGTCTGACAACCTGCAGCCAATCTTAGGGCTTTGGCACCTACTTAGTTTTAAACAAGCATGTCTCCCAGATTTGCAGGCTTGAGGCCTAAACCCAGATTTTGCATGAAGAATTTCCCTACGGATTTAAAAGGTTAGTGAGAGAGACAGTGAGACTTAGGGCAAAATGAAGGCAAATCTGTGAAAGTCAGTGGTGTTCTTGCAAGTGAAAGACGAGTACAGCCGACTTAGAACAAATGGCTCGTTCTTGTGGCATGGAAAAACTGTGGGTTTAGTAAAACAAAAATGCTATTTAATGTTTCAACAAACTGGCAGGAATGGCAAGACAGCTTCATTTAAATTAAAAATGCAAATGCAAGCCTACAGGCACACACGCAAAAGCAAGAATATGATATGGAGAGGATGTGATTGTTGTGTAAGAATAAACACAGGCTCAGTGACTTCTCATTAATGTGAGAGCCTGGCTTTTGCTGAGTATTGCCGATGATTGCATATAATCTTTCGTAATCCCACAGCACTATTTACATTTTGTTAGCTATATTTTAATAAGTTCTGATTTTTCATTGGAATTGCTTAGTTTTCTATGTTTATAAATTTTCCATGTTAAGACTAGTTTTCTTGGATGTTTTAAACAGAATCCTGTACTAGTCTGGAAATGTTCAGATGAAAGTACAGTCAGACGGTTTGCCCAATGACATCTGTTCAGCAGCATAATTTTACTCAGCTACAAATGACATATTTAATTGAAAGCAACGTTTCGAATAGACTTTGACAGCTTTCCAGCGCAAACTTACTATTTAATGAAAATATGCCATCCTAGAAGTGTTACAGGGACTATAAAGAATTTGTTTTATGGAAGGCAGTACTGTGATGTTAGAAAAGAATGCATTAAAATATGATGTCTGCCACTTGTGATATATGTCCCTCTTAGCTTCTGAAACATCTCAGTGTTTTCTAGTGCATCTTTTGAGCTATGATTTCGTGGTACTGTCTGTGTTGCCCACATCTGTAATGCAGTGTTCTGCATGCAAGATCACAGTGTTTTGTTTGTTGTTTTTTTTTTTTTTTTTTTAAATAAAAGCCCCTAGATTATCTTGTTCAACTTTTAGTGGAAGCATAGTAATAGGAAGTATGCATTTCATAAGAAACCACACTATTGTCATCTGAGGAACAGATCCATGGAAGGGGAGACAGAAATTTCAGACCCATGTTAGTCTTTAGTCCAGCCAAAGCCAGTTCAGAATACTGGGTTGTGTAAATTTGTCCGGGTTCAGCCCACAGCATAGCAGTGCGCGTTACTTTTGATCTTTGCCGTAGATACTTCAGAGGTGTAGCGATTCAGCCTTTATTTCCAGCAGGATGCTTCAAGTTTTGGCATGTTGCTTCAGGGTATCACAGCCCCTTCCGTTATTCTAAGTTAAAACTAGTTATTGTAGCTCACGCAGTAAAGTATCTCTAAAGCAGTCAGCCTACATAGTTTGCCTAAATGTACAGAATTGTACTTTTCCATCAGAAATCAGGTAGCCAATAAGCACTGTTATCTCTCCGTAGCTGACAATTTGTGGTTAGTGTCTTTCTGGAGCCTTTACTGAAGGTGTTTGCTTTTCATGGCACGCTGCCCAGCTGAACAGATAACAGAATTTCTATTATTCCACTACACGGGGAAGCTCAAGGAGGTAATATAAAATATTCCTCACAAGTAGCTCTCCTAGGGCAGTTCTGTGAGAGAGATGCTGAAAACTGTCGAATGCTGCTCTGGTGTATTGGAGTTGCCCGGTGAAAAACGAAGTCAGAACATCTCTGAGGTTCACATGGGCGGGATGCTGGGGATCCAGTTCTGACTTTGGCTTTCGGTGTGTGTGAGATGAGCAGTTTTAGTCCATGCTCACAGAAGTGGTGGCATTTCCTCTTCTGCTGGAGAAGTTTTGCTGTCTCCCAGCTCTCTAGCTAGGAGCAAACCTTGCTGGTGATCCTCTCATTCCCCCAGGCATGCCGTGTGGGTTACTTCTTCCCTTAATGGCTATCTGAGAGGTAGGGTACCCGACACTGTCCCATTACGACTATCCTGAAGGTTTGAGCCAAGCTTAAGCCCTTTTAAAGAGAGAACTTGTATTTACCCATCTGCTTGGTTGGAAAACATGTTGTTTATCTTCTTCCAAGGGAGGACATCCTTTCACCGCAACACTGGTTAGCAGTAGTCTCTTCATTAACGTTTTGGAATTAGAATGAAAAAATAAATGCTACAGTTTTGGCAAGTGGATGTTTGCTGTAAACACTACAATGAGTGATGGAAGCGGGGTGTGCAGCCGGGAGCAGCATGGGAGGCCGCTGAAGTGCTTAATTTCAGTTCAATCTTTTTCTATTGAAGCTGGGCAAGGGGAGGTTTATGGTTTATTTTCCAAGCAGTCAGGAAATAAGAAAGCTCTCAATCATTCAGTGATTGCCAGCTAGGGAGGTGGTTTTCTCCCTTAGTTGTTCACATTTGTTTGCTTAGGCTGTTCTTTGGTTTTCTACATGCTGCAACCTCATGCAGTGACAGGTTCTGAAGACAGGATGCTTGTAGGATTTAAAAGCTGTGCTTGTCCCTGTTGTCTCCCTGTTCCCAGCAGGCCAGAGGGCAGCTATCGATGAGAGTACCTATGTTTCAACCCACTCTCCAGGGACAACTCAGAGTGTGGCTTTTGCTTTTGTCGTCACAGATTCAGAGACTGATTGGGGTTGGAAGGGACTTCTAGAGATCATCTAGTCCAACCCCCCCTGCCAGAGCAGGATCACACAGAGTAGATCACACACGTCGTAGCATGTGTTTATGAAAATTTGCTCTCTTTGTGCCAGAAGCTGTTCCACTCATGCAAGGGGGTGGGAATGGGATTTTAACATGGACTCCAGTAGACCCAGATTACATGAATTTCTGCATCAAATGAACAGGGAAGAAGTACAGAGACAAATTTTTGAAATGTAGCATTTGATCATGTCAAATTGTCTATGTACAGACCATGTGAAATAGGGCAGAGGCCACTACCATAGAGCTAACACTGAAACTTTAGATGCTCAGTTGATTTCAGAGCTATTATAGTTTTATTTTGCTCTCCTCTTTTCCTCAGAATTGTTCTGCTAATTAAGCTCTGTGAATTTCACTCGCTCAGGTTCTGCAACGATGACATTGCAGTCCCTCTATGGCAGCACACTGGGGTGTAGCAGACAGGATATCATGAAGTGGAGACATACAATGGGATAATGTCCAAACACATTTCAAATCACTTAAGATAATTAAACAAGGGGAAAGTTTAAAGAATATGTGGTGGTTTGGCGAATAGGATGATGTTAGGTGTCTGCGCATGGGAAACTCATTACCCATGCTTCACTCATTCGTTATATGGCGATGAGAAAGAAGAATTGAAAAACACCTCTCTGAGTATCACCTTTGTGAATAGTGGGAGGTGCTGGCGCTGAGCCCACCGCTGCAGAAGCAGAGGCTTGACACTCGTGTGTTCTTACGGCTATACCTGTGAAGAAATACAACACTTGAAGAAATAACGACTAATTCCAGTATGAACGTCGAAGTGACCTGAATTGAGGTGGTTAAGAATTAATAGAGTACGCTGGTGTCAGTAGGCAGAGATTTAGGTGACGTTTTTTATAACTGCTGATGTGCCATTCTGTTTCACTCTCCTCACCTCCCCCATTTGTAGGCAAGGTTTAAAATGCACGGCCGGCGGGCTTTTAATAAGGATTTGTATAATGGAGTGAGGCAGCACTTGGATGGGGGAGAAAACAGGCACTTTGTCATTCTGAAGGAAGAGTAACGAGTGTAAGTAAAGGTCAGGTGTCTGTCTGAGCTGCCGGCAGCGTATCTGAGGAGGCGGGAAGCACCGCAGTCAGATTGGAGTCAGCCTTGCGCTACCAGGGGCTTACTATGATCGGTGCTCCCACAGAGTAGGTAGAGCAGCACACTGTCATCATTTAAGAAGTCATGGGGTTATTTAATGTTCTTCCTAAAACACTGGTTCCTGAAGTAGTGTAGCTATACTGAGGTGTTAGTCAAAACAAAAGGTAAGGAGAAAAGCAAACTGCAGAGCATGTATGTTCCTCTCCAAAGGTCAATAGGCTGACCACAACTTCCCTATATCATTAAAAGCAACCCTAAGAAACCCTCTGAAACCTCCTAACCATCGCTGGGATGTTGGAGCCCAGCACAGAGATGTCCACGTGTGACCATTTCTGAAACAAGATTTAAAGTGACGATTAGGGGCTGCATTTCCAAACCTTTCCACGGGATGCGGAGTTGCAGACACAGCAATCGGATGTACATCTCAGTGCTGTCAGACTTGCAGTGTAAGTGCAGAGTACCCAAGATTCATTCTTAGGCTTGTCACACCTCAGAATCAAATAGTCAGCAAGCTCTAGCTCAGATTTCAGGCTGCTTGCGCCTCCATGAGATTCAAAAGAAAACACAGTGCTGCTTTTAGGAATTGCTTATAGTGCTTCTATTTCAGTCATAAGGAGGGTGGTGAGGCACTGGGACAGGTTGCCCAGAGAAGCTGTGGATGCCCCATCCCTGGCTGTCTTCAAGGCCAGGCTGGATGAGGCTTGGAGCAACCTGGTCTAGTGGAAGGTGTCCCTGCCCATGGCAGGGGGGTTGGAACTAGATGATCTTTAAGGTCCCTTCCAACCCAAACCGTGCTGTGATTCTAGCTATGTGTCTCGTTCCTACTTCATTTTTACCCCATCTCAAAGTCCTAGTTAGTGCCTGATGGCAGGAGGCAGATTGTCCCTGGAAGTCCTAGGTGGGTTTGGGATGTGTGCCACTGAGCGCCTGCCCAAGAGAAACAGCCCAGGCCCCTGCTCACTCGCTAGCACTAACAATCAGACAGTGCTGGCAGCAGCGGGGGTTTGTTACTGTAAACCTGAATCTCTTCCGCCAGCCCTGATTCCCTGCTGAAGCAAAGGTCAGGTTTTAATGCTCCGTGTCAGGCCAGAGCAAGGCATGGTCCTTCTGGGACGTGGAACAGTGAGCCACACACCAGCCGGGATGTGGAGGAAACATGTACCAGATTATCCAGACATTGTATTGTTTGGCTTTAAAGCAGCGCTGTTGAATCTCGGTTGCCGGCTGTTTCACAGAGCGGCGTGGAGAGACTTGTAGATGCATTTTGATGGATAATGATGTTGATGTCTTCCCGCTTATATCTGTATTGCAGGGGGATGACCTGGAACAGGGAGGGTGGCCGAAGAAGTTTAATCCTAAAAGACAGGTCGAAAAACAAGCCTGTGTGCTGTTAGAAAGAGATTCGCTCCTTAGGCGTTTGTCTACTGGTTTCTCCTAGATCACTGTGGGAAATGCTGGTGGCTGTGATAATGCTTAGATTTTTCCTGAGTAGTACTAGCACGAGAAGTACACAGCTCTTGTCATTTTTTACAGCCTGATACGCTATACTTGGCACGTGGATGGTTAAGGGAGAATTTGATAATAATCTGCACCTATCTGAATGATATATATACCAAGAAGGAGAAGCAGTTGTTTCAGCTAGCGAAAGAAGTGTAACTAGGAAAAGCTAGAAAAGGCTGAATATCAGGAAATGCATCATGACAGTAACATCTGTTAGAATGCAAAGTAATCTCCCTTTGAAAGTGGCGGGATCAGCATTGCTTCTGACATTTGAAGCTCGATGAGACATAACCAGATTTGATCTACAGCATGCTTGGCTTTCAGGGAGGCCGTCTGTATGATCCACTAGATTTTTTTCCACCTCTAACTTTGGCGACTCTGTCTTCCTGACTCTCCCTGGGTGATGAAATATCATTATAACCTTTTGAAATAATATGTTGGTGCCTGGAGAGCAGAGAGTGATTTTCTCATTTGCAAGTGAGAGGCAGTGTGTTAAATTACCATCCCTGTCATTAAATGGGTTGAGTAAAAAATTTTATGTGCTTAAAACAGGACATTTTCCCCCTCCCCAAACAAACTGCCTAAGATTCCCTGTTGCAGGGGGGCTGGAAAGGTGAGGGTTAGAAGTTTGAATAATGTTCATCATATTCAGTGAGGCTTAGGTTAGTGGAAGCTGCTTGACACCTGAAAACCTTTCAGCAAATCTGACAGGTAAGCTTCCTGCTGCTTTATTGAGGATAAGGAAGCCTGAGTTGTGTCTGTCATAGATCAGGAAGGATAAAACTTGTCCTTCTGGGCCATCAAAGCTTCTACTTGTTAATTTAACTTTGGGAAATGTGAAAAAATCCACAGTGCTGACAAACACAGTGACTAAGTACATAAGTAATTTAACTCCGGAATTGCACTTTTGCATCTTCGGAGAATAAATGAGAAAGTCATGGTGTTGCTTCAACTGATGTTTTTTAATCGTATCCAGCAGTTGACGCAGGTCTCAATAGCATTTGTTTCTGCCTCTTCATGCAGTGCAAAAAATTGATAATCATCTGGTACTGCTGAGCATTTTAGCTGACAACATTTGAAACTCCAGACATGGTGATGAATTGCACTGTGATATATTAATGTTATTTTGATCCCTGCTCTTCCAGAATTACATTGATCCAATTAGGTTAAGTAGCTTGCCATCTAAATTAATTTACTTTCCTCTATTAATCTCCTTTACTGTGGGTCAAAACCAGAAATGTAAATCAATCTATTACATTGCATATCTTTTGGGGGGAAGTAATTAAATTACCTAATAGATACAGATGTTGGATTCATTGTTTAGTATGTTAAGGAGCATTGCCGTAATCGGAAAGTGAAGTGGTGCACACTGGGTTGTGGAATTGGAGTGCTTGTTACACGTCGTTTTCATAACCTTTCAAGAAATGCTTTTACATGACTTGCTGTCCCTGGATACTAATGCTGAGTGCTTACACGGCCACACAGCTTTTAAGATATTAGACACTTTGAAAATGGGGATAACAACTTCTTTCTCTGCCAGAAATTGTTGGACTCCCTGGCGACATGTCTTGTAGAGGTCCCCAGCCTCTGCGGTGTGGAGGAAACCTTTCCCCTGGCTTGCTCTCAAACCAGTGCTAGTGCCGTACGTGGCAGGGAAACAGATGTCTTAGCAATGATGTCTTAGTTACCAAACTGACGGGAGTGTTAATGCAGACTCCTGAAAAACTTTCTCATTTTATTAAAAAGGTCCTTCGGTTGGAAATGAAATTTCCATTATTTGATATCTTACTTTGGCTTCTACGTCGGGGCATACTTTTTATTTTATTAAGTTAGTCCAGTAGTGGGACTCCATCATCCCCATGCTCCTGCCATTCTTTTACTACTTCACTGGGAATTCTTATTTTCAGATGGTATTTTCCTCAGGATAGATAGCAAACTTTCCTCCTGATGAAACATGCCTCATAGGGAGATTGGTGGCAGCTACACCAGGAATTTGTTTACCTACTGTATTTCCTCACTTTACTAAGTAGAACTGTCCATGAAAGGCTCAAAGGAAAAGGAAGCATCGAGGTGAGGGATGATATCCAGTGACTGGAAACTGAGCATTGACATAGTGAAGCTAGACACGAAGTGCAGTGTTTTTACATTGAGCTTAATTAACTGTTGAAAACTTGCCAGGCTTGTAATAGCTTCTTCATCGTGAGAGGTCTGGGCAAGGGCTCTGTCTAGTAAGAAAATGGATCTGGTTCCATTACAGACACAGTGCTAGAAGATTACTTCAGTCAATTGACCTATGTCATGTGGCAGGTCAGGTTGCTGATCACAGCGCTCCCTTCTGGTATTAAAATCTATGAATCTGCGAAACATTTTCTAAATGTGTGCCTGAGGGTAGAATGAACAGAAGCAGAAAGGTCACCTTTATCATCACTGCTGTCAAACACTTTGGAAATACCGGAGCACAAAGCCAGTATATTGCTCAATCACTTTGCCCTTATGCTACATCTGTTACTCCATCAATGCCTGTATTTTGTCCCATTAAATAAAAATCACTCCGGTGTCCTGCATGAAATCCCACTTCCAAAAACTGCGCAGCAGGACTGTATTGGCTCCAACAGCAATGGGGTCTTACCTTTTTCTTCTGTAAAGGTAACGAACGCCTGCAAAGTGCAGAACTTAGCAGTGTTGTTATATAAATAATAGTGGTAATTAGGAAAGCAGCTGCTCCTTGTGATAACGGGACGGTAGGAAACACAGGCACAGCACAGCGTGTTTCAGACAGGCCTTCCAGAGGGTGCAGGATAAGGTGTCAAGTGCCATCCCAGACACCGCAGGGTGTTTGAGGTGTCCCTACGGAGCTGGTTGGTGAAATGTGTAGACTGGCTAAATCAGTGCTAGGTGCTTGGTTAGGCAGCCAAATCCTGCTCTAGGTGTGATGCTTGGCTGAGATCCAGAGCAGTGCCTCTACAACCCACCAAACACTGGAGTGTTGTGACATTCGGCATCTATTAATATGCTAATATTGCCCACAAGCTGGAGAACGTCCAGGGAGAATCTGTGCTTGAGTACGCATCATGTTGGGCTTTGCTACCTTCATCTTTCTACGTTGCCATTTCCTTCTTTTTTTTTCTTCTTTTTTTTTTTTTTTGTGTTTGTCTTTTTCATTCAGTGGGTGGTTTTTTTTTTTATTCTACCTTAAGACAGAGGCTTTTAAAGGTGGGTTTCACTTTAATGATCACAGAATCATAGAAAAGTTTGGGTTGGAAGGGACCTTAAAGATCATTTAGTTCCAACCCGCCAACATGTTGGTCCAAGCCTCGTCCAGCCTGGCCTTCGACACTTCCAGGGATGGGGCATCCACAACTTCTCTGGGCAACCTGTCCCAGTGCCTCCCCACCCTCTCCAGGAAGAACTTCTTCCTGATATCTAATCTAAACCTCTCCACTTTCAATTTAAACCCATTACCCCTTGTCCTGTCACTACAGGCCCTTGTAAAAAGTCCCCCCCAGCTTCCTTGTAGCCCCTTCAGGTACTGGAAGGCTGCAGTAAGGTCTCCCGGGAGGCTCCTCTTTGTGTTTGGACAGTCATTAGCACAAACAGGTCCTAATCCTGACTGAGCCATTGGATATTAATGTGATGCAAATAAATCAGTAATGAAAACTAAATGTTTGTTCATGTTCTAGTTTTAATGGTTTCAGTGTTTATACAAAGTGCAAGAAATGTGTACCAAGACTGTGTAGTAGTTCACACTACTGTGTATATATAGGCAAGAGTGCCACGTTACCCATCTTTAAATAAAAGAAAGGGCCTGGTTTGCTTAAATGAACGACCCAAGGAAAAAGCCAATGCCAAAGATTTTCAATAGTCCAAACTCCAGTTTTCGAAAGGTGATGGTGGCATTTATTGTTGGTTTCTTCTATATTGTGCTTTCGCATTTCACTAGAATTGTCAAAACTGAAGCACATCTGTATCGAGGTTCGTAGCTTAACACCTATGCTAGGGGTAAACTTGAGTACGTATTTTACCTTCTGGCCTTGTTAGAAATGCTCTTTAGATAAGGAGTTGAAAAACAGATCAATAGCAAAATGCATGTTTTTTTTTTTAAAAGGCAGATGCTGCTTTCCGTATTCTATGAGTTTGCTACGAAAAGAAAAGTTTTCATAGTTGTCACACACATGTCCCTCTCTGGAGATCTCTGGAAAATGGTAATTGCAAGTCAAATTTTTTTATATCACTGCCAAAGGCAGGAGGGGGAGTGTACAGAGAAAAGGAACAAACTGTCTCATCACAGACATGGCCTTTCACCGTCTCCTGATGCATCATTTCAAGTTGTTACATTTCCATTTGTGATTATCCTTTTCAGTTGATAGGAATCAATCCAGTACTCTAACTTCCGTAATGTAGAGTTTTTCCTTGAATGTCGACGGAGGAAGTTTGTGTCAGCTACCGAGAGCTAACCTGGTCTTTGGGTGGTCACCTGCTGACCAGTAGAACACATCATACATTGAAACAACACAGAGAAAGCACCCTGGAGGCTTGCTGTCTTTTCACAATAAACGAAGGAAGTGTTCAGGCACTGCAGCTTCAGTATTTGGAGTTACATTTTTCTTTATTTCGCACACGGCCCCGGTAGTCATTGTATTGTTAATGTCTGGCTTTGATCGCTATCTCAAACGGAACCGCTGAAGGACAAAGTCGAGGCGATGTGACCTTAATATTACATGTGCTCTGTTTTTTCCAGGGGCCTGTTAGCCAGCAGCTTCACAGAAACACATTATTTGAAAGACGGCACTGATGTGGTTCTCACACGCAATTACACGGTAAGGTTGGCGTTTCGCGGGTAGATGATGCTTCATCATTAAAACCCAAAGTGCTCTCTACCAGGATCTGAGCCGTAGGATGAAACAGCTAGGTGTGTGATCTCTTTTTATTGTTGCCTTCAGTACCTTTTTGACTGCTGTGATCCTACACATGCGTTTCTAGAGAGAGACTTTAAAGGCAGGCTGCGGGGTTTTAACCAGGTGACTTTTAAAATCTCTAAGATTTATTCAGCCTCTTGGAAATATATCCATTTATATTTTATAATGCAGCCATTGTTGATCAGTTGTGGAGGAAAGTCCTGTCTCAGTTAGAAAGAGAGCCCTAAATACCTGACTTCCGTAGTGCAGAAGCTCACATTAGAGTTTTGGAAGGCTTGGGTGTCATTCTGCATTCGGGAAGCCATGGCTGGGGTTTGGGCAAGGGGGTGGGTTGTTTGGGTTCATTTTTTAAACCAGACCGTAAGAGTGTTATGGATATACATTTTATATATATATGTAGGCCTATATTTATCTATGTGTATATATGTAGAATATGGCAAATATGATCCTTGTTAAAATCAGTACTTAAAATTGCTTTTTATAAATAAAAAACACTTTAAGGCAATAATGGTTTTGTCCTCTGACAGTATGAACACCTTAATTAGAAACAATGCAGCAAGCAATTCTAAGACTTTATGTTTTATCTGCCTGAGTCATAGAAAGTACTTGCTATGTTACGTTATTTATTTATTGATGCTCTCAGAAGAGGCACCATGCTTTCTGTTCCCATTCATAATGGGCTTTGCTCATACCAGTGAAAGGCATTATTTCTGTGCATAGTATCTTACTTCTGAAAAAGCATCTTCATTATAGCCCCAGACCTCCCAAATAAAGCAATCATTTTGAAAGCTTTCAGTGTTTTCTTTTTTGCTGGATGCTCATATCTTCTTCAAAATCAGCTTAGTAGAAAACAGTCATTTGTTTTAGAAACAGGAAAGCTGCATAAACTCCACGAGGAAGTAAAAGGAAAGAAAAGAAGCTCGCAACTCTTTGTGAGCCCTCATTAACATGAATGTGTGTACAGCTAATGAGAGCTAGGCTTTCCCTTGCTAAAGAAAATACCCGTTTTCCATAATGGCAGTAAGTCATGATTAATAGTGACCGTGCTTTTTGCTGCCTAAAATATTTTTGAGAGATCAGCGACTTCATTTTTTATTTAAATGCTTCAATATGGTTTAAAAAAAAGATAAATCTCTCTGATACTATTTTTGTGTCTCTTCTTCACTGAGGACATCGATATAATCTGTGGTTGAAACCAAATCCAATTTCCCTCTGAAAAGTTGCTTAGTCAAATTCTGGTTGGAGGTCAGACGAACGCAGGTTTGTGGAGCTGTCGTGTGGGGAGTTTCACTAGCACACGAGCCAGTGTCCAGGTCATTTTTCTGGTTTACAGCACTTGAAAAGTTTGCAGTTGTCAAAAGCTGGTATTTATCAAATGATCTCAAGTGAGGGTGACAACTCAACCATGGTAATTATTTGTTTTTAGGGGGTCATCCATTTTATATACTGGTTTACAGGAATAAAAAGATTTGGTAGGAGGAAAAATAAAAAATATCTTGCTGTTCAGTGGAGTTACTGAGCTAGAAATCAATTTTCTCCCAGTCCAATTGCAGGCCATGGTCTGATAAGTTTACATTTTCGGTCTTGAACTTCGGCATCATATAGCATGTGGATCTCAGAGAAATTGTGAAATGGGCCACAACGAGGAGCTCAAAGTTAATAAAATGACAAGTTGCATGTGGAGAGGGAAAGAAATCAGGACCTTAGCCATAATTCACTCTTTGATAAAGACAGTTAGTCTGCAGCAGCAGTCTGGGGGTGCTTTGCCCTCCCTGTTTCACTGAGGGCTCTGCTTAGCGCTGGTGATGCTAAACCCAAAACTGCCTTCTTGAGCGCTCTGAACTGCACCTTTGCCTTAAACTTACTTTAAGTGACGAGAATAAACCTACTTTATTTTGGGGTTTAGACTGTTTCAGGGTCACTGTGTGAGAGTCAGTGCTGAGGCGGGGGATGTTGTTTTTTCTCCTGTCTTATGAACTAAACGCATGTTGTTGATAATATTAAAATAAAGTGAAATAGTACACTTATGATGAAAAGGTTGGCGTCCGTAGCAATTGTGACTGAAGCAATCACCCCCAAAAATTCAGTCTATGACTTCCTCCCTTCTATTGTGGCTTTATCCTTGCTAATGTGTTAATGACTCTTCATGAGTACTGATGATAAAAATACCCAAGAGTAAAACACTATTACCCTGTTTCTGTCATTTCTTTCACCAAGAAAAGCTATTGAGATTTGTATTCAGAAAGTCAGATGTTGCTGTCTGTGTTCAGTTGCTCCTGTTAGAAATATAAATGCTCTAAAATACATTTCATGGTATAACCTTATTTGCAGAAAATTCATATCTGATTTATTCCATCTTGCCGAGAATTTTCATGGCTATTGCTTTCTTTAACAAAATCAAGGTGGTCTTTAGAAGTCTGCTGTGTGAGGCTTTGTAAGTGAAAACCGTGCCCCAAAACTGAAAAGGTTAATTAATGCATCTAGATGGACGTGAATGAACCAAGTAGTAAAAAGGCACAGTGAGACGACTGTCAGGTTGAAGCCTGAGTGATAACTTTCCTTTGCACTAATAAGATAGGAACCTTTTACAACGGTGTTTTCAGGTGGCATTCAAAGGAGCCATGAGAAAAGAAATGCTGGACGTGACACAATCATTGCTTTCCAGCCAGTCACATAATTGGGAATGTAATATAACCTTTAGTCAACAATAATATTAACCTTGATTCCAGACAGATATGTGTATGTGCTGAGAAAGTCTCTCTGTTGTGGGCGCCTTTTGCAAGCAGTGAATTATTAAGGAAATACAATAACCTGGCTGCAAAATGAAATTGGATTGTTGCCTCTCAAAATAGAAGACCCTCTTATTCTGGGTTGTTCTTAATAACACGCAGCCACTCAGTTAGGTAATTCAATAAAAGGCTTCCTTTCCAACCTGTTTCCCTTCCTCTTCGTTTGCTCTGGGATTTTTTTCAAGCTGTGGGGTTGGGACTGGCTTTTTTAATGCTTCCCTTTATAAATAGCTGCCTCCTGTAGACATACATGGATGTAAATGACCTTAACTGAAAAAATGTGTGTCTGTAGAAAGTAGTAAAATGTGTCAGCTGATTTGTTCATCTGATTAATTTCATAAAATATTCCATATTGTAGCTTTAAATAAAATAATGCAGACAAAGGTTGTCAGTCGTGCAATTTAAATACCATTGGCCCTCTTTAATAAAAAAAGCCATAAAACAACCACAACAAACACCACCACCACCCCAACTTCAGGGGTGTGAAAAAGGGTGGTAGGAACCCATTGGGCTGTTACGTACAGTGAATATTTAGCAGGGCAGGAAAGGTGCTGTCAACGTGCTTCTGAATGAAACTGAAAACAACTTTCCATGAGAGCAAAGAGCTTCTACGATTATTGAAATGTTTTATTTCTTTGCAAGCAGGGTCACTGCTATTACCATGGCAATGTACGAGGGTACCCCGACTCCTCAGTCAGTCTCAGTACCTGCTCCGGACTCAGGTGAGCCAATATGTTGGTAATACTCGAGCTCCTTAAGAAACCATCCTAGTACTCATTGAGCTTCTGGTTTGCCTTTTAGTGAATGTATCAGTATCTGTTTTTCAAATGTTGGCACAATCTCTGTAAGGACATTTTTACCTTTGGTTGCTCCAAAGAGGAAGAAGAAAGAAAAAGATGATGTGATTTGGGGGTTTTCCATGACGTCCCTTCTCTCTTGCTGCCCATCCTTGTCTGTAGCTTGCTGCGGCAGTGTGGTGCTTGGCACATTTTTGGGCTGGCAGTGCATGGTGGCCCTCCAGTCCTCCTTGTCCTCAAAGCTGCTTCACCAGCACTGCTTTGCAGCTGTGAACTCATGCATCATCCAGCAGCCTCATCATTAGGAGAGTTTGCTTTATAAATGGGGCTGTGGAACTCAATAAATTGCATTAATGGTAGGTATGATGCTCAGCATTAGGATTTTAGCTACTTGTTAACTGTAGAGTAGCAGATTCACATTGTGGAAACCCAAATCTCTTCTGAGTTTCAGAAAGGAACAGCCTGAGAACATTTTAAATACACAATGGACACAGTTCAGGAAACAATTATCTTCCTTACTTGGACAATCAGAGACTGGTATTTACTCACAGAGCTGTTCCAAATCACAGTAATTAACTGTAAATTGGCTCTAGTGTTCTCCCTGGAAAACCCAGTTTTCCTGTCAGATTTCCAGCTGTCTCAACCTTTTCTGGGTTTGTTTAATTTATCTACAAACAGCATGAGTAACTGGAGTCTTTTTCCCTTGATTTTGCATTTTGTGCAATAGTGGTATTATCAGGGCTTTTAGAACAGGGCTCTGGGACAGACAGCAGCAGAGAGAGCAAACCAGGACCCCTCTCCCTCACAGAGGGATGCCTTTGCTGTTGTGGATGGGATCCCTGTGGCGTATTCCCACAGGGAGAGGGGTTTTATGGGTGCTTTGGTGTGTATCTGGCGTATTCCACAAGCTTAGTCTGATTAACCGTGTGCATGGACCATGGCGGGCTGCGTTCACCAGGCGTTCTCACAAAACCTAACGCAGTGCTCTCGGCATGTCGAGCACTGCTTAAAGGGATTGCGTTGCTGCAAGGTTCGCAGGGAAAATTTGCACGGCGTGAGACAGTGTCTGCGCTGATGTCTTGTTCCAGACCTACCTAAGAAATTAAGAACTCGCAAGAGAAATTACTCTTCCCCACATTAAATGCGTTTTCTTTCTTCTCTAACGTGCTGTTTTTGCAATTGTTGAGCTCAGAGAGTCCTCTCCCGGTTTTAGGTAGTCAGGTATGTCAAGACAACATATGCTGGCAGTGGCAGTTTTCTCTCATCTGGCACTATTGCAGGTAAATCCCCAAAGTGCAAGCTGACAGTATTAGGTTGCTTCCCCACGGGAAAAGTGTAGGAGCTTCTTTTTCAAGACAAGTTTTCATAAGCTTCCTTGCCAACGCACGTTTTGCTCCAGCTGGAGAACAACTGAGGGCGTATCTCAGTATCCGTGCCCATTTAGCTGCTGCGTTTGCTGCTGAGGTTGGTTAAGAGTCTGTGAGTGATAGCACTGTATGATAAGGGTGCCTGTTGACTTCCTCCAAAAAATTCATTTCACAGTCTGATAGCCAATAGTAATAACTTCCAGACATTACCTGTGCTTGATCTGAGCCAGGAATGTCTATTTGAAAGGCTTCATAATGCACTTTCAGCTCCTTGAACCATCCAGACCTTCTCATTAAAACTGGTTAGGGATAAAAGGCCAAGTGGTATGAAATCCCAAGTGGCTGCGCTGAGGTCCTGAGTGCACTAAGTGTCTTCCAGAGTCAGGCCCACGGGTCCCTATATACCAATGCCACCAGCATTATTGAGGTGATGTGTCCCTTGAGAATTTGGGTGGAAAGATCTAGCTGAAGATGACCCTGCTCATTCCAGGGAGGATGGACTAGATGACCTTTAAAGGTCTGTCCCAACTCAAACAATCCTGTAATTATATGATTTACAGCATGTGATCTAGTCTGAAATAATGAGGAGAAACATGACAGTCCAAAACTACTTCATGGCTTACTTTGCTGGCAACTTTACTGGTATTATGGCTCGAAAGACTAGTTATGGATTGGATCGTATCAGGTAGGATGGGATAGGATAGCATGGGATGGAATGGGGTAGAATAGTGTCCTTGCCCACTAACTTACAGGAGTTGGTATTCTCGTTTTTCCATGGCATGATACAGACTGCAAGCTGCAGGGGTAAAGACGTAAGACATCGTGTGGCCATGGAGCCCCGGGTGAGGACAGTCCCTGGAGCAGCCGTTTCACGTGCAGCAGCCGGTGGAAGCAAAGACGGGTCTCGTTCTCAGGGTCTGTTCTTGGCTTTGTGACAGTTTCTAAGTGAATTGGACAAACCTCACTGTCTCAGTTTCTCCATCTGTGAAATTCATTTAATGATTCTTACCTACCACACACAGCTGTTGCATGGGGCTAAAGTTTAAGTGCCAGAAAAACATCTAATGAAAGAAAGTGCAAGCTGTTAGATCACTGAAATCTCAGAGCACGAATACCTTCCCACTCCTACCAGACAGGCACCTTGGGCATTGTTCCAGATGTGGATAGGTACGGATTGTGTCTTTTCCCCCAGATTAGGATAGTTCGTTAAAAGACATGAAACTAGGCATAAAGAATAGGTTCCACATTTTAGCATGCTCTGAAGTCTGAGCGCTCAGCGGTGGTCAAAGAAGCAAAAAAGGATCATAGGAATTACTGAGACAGAAATAGAGGACAGAACAAAAACCCTCATTGCCACTTTATAAATCCATAGTGCACTCACATCTTGAATTCTGCATCCAGTTCCTGTTTTCCCCTCCCCATCTCAGAAAAGGAAGCATTATATCCAGAAAAGGTACAGTGAAGGACAAAAATTATGATCAAAGGTATGGAACAGCTTTTATCCAAGGAGAGAAAATAGACCAGGATTTGTCAGTTTTGAAAGGAGATGATGGAGGAAGGGGGTATGATGAAACGAGGTTCAGTGTCATGCTGAAGAGGGGACAATTACTGAATATTTTTCATAACCCTAGAATTAGGAGACATGAAATGAAACTTTAGAGCAAAGGAAAGTACTTTTTCATCCACCACGTAATAAAGCTGTGGAGCTCACTGTCACAGGTGGGTGTCCATGTAAAAGGTATCAGTAGACTGAAAAAAAGATGAGACAACCTGGGGAGGGGAGCTGCGGGAGCCTCTCGAGGGCTGTCAAACACAGAGATGTCCCTGGCACGCATGCTGTCAGAGCTGGGGGTACCAACTGGGGTGTGCTGCTTGTGTTCTGATATCTTACCCCTAAGTATCTCCTCTTGGCCAGGGCCATAGAGAAGGTGCTGAGCTGGAGCAACCTTCCTTGCTTTGACCTAGTGCAACCATCAAGTTCATTAACCAACAGTGCAGCCACGTGGTTGAGCACTTGAGATGTGTTACTAGCTCATAGATGTGACAGGATTAGTCTATGATGAGCTACAGGAAGAACCAAGTGTGAAATCTGCAAACTAAGGTTTGACTAGTTTGCATTTTTCAGGCAAATAGAGGGAAAGAAAGAGAGAAGAAGTAGAGTCGGCTCTCTGATGCACAGACACTCACGTATTCCAGCTATGTTACATCCTCTCAGACATAACATTTTTCAGGCAGATAGAGGGAAAGAAAGAGAGAAGTAGAGTCGGCTCTCTGATGCACAGACACTCATGTATTGCAGCTATGTTACATCCTCTCAGACATAACATTTGAGTGCCTCGCTTCACGTAGGATCACAATGGCATAAATAGTTGGATTGACACTGATAGCTGCCTAAAATGCAGGTTAGAGGAGGACATAATCATGCCATAATCTGTATCCTGCTGGCTCCTCCGGAGGAGGAAGAGCTGAATGGCGCAGAGGAGACGTAAATGCTGAATGCACGAAATAGGAACAATGGATAATCAGGATTTCCGGTGCTTCCATCTGGATAAGAAAGCCAATTAGGCTGTCAAAGCTTGTGGGAAGGTGAAGGTACGACAAAGTCAAGTCGTTTCCTTCCTGTCCTTAGGAAATACCCTTCTGTTTATCTAGTTTGGAGGCTTTTCAAGTTTCTAGCAGATGATTTTGGCCTGTAGCCACCACAGACATCTTCTGTGATAGATTTGTATAGGCTTGAATGTTTTTTCCCCTATTACTTTCTCTGCAAGTGCAGAACCTGGAAATACACACAAAAACGTGGCCCGAAGAAGAGCACAATCTCCACGGTCCAGGGGCTGGCAGAGGATGCTGGCATGGGGATGTGCCGCCACAAAGGCATCTGCAGTGACCTCTCTGGTGGTGGTGGTAGGGGGTGCTTCTCAGAAATTGCTTGGTAGTTTAAGGATACAAATCTCCCACAAAGAGTTTTCTTTCTAAAACACCAAAATGCTCTTGAAATCCTAAGAATCCCTTGGAGTTACCCAATTGCTACATAATAAGCCTAAAAGTATTGTCATTGTCCAACCTCATCAGCGACTGAAAGAGGCTGTGTCCGCAGTGGCAGTGATGGGGATAAATCCCCAGGACTGAGTAGGCAGACGTTTTTCCTGGGATTACACAGTTACGCTGCACAAGGCCGCCAGTGCTAGAGCCATCCATTCTTCAAACGGTCTGGCTGAACTCACCGCATCCCAGACACAGCTGAAGAGGGGATTTAAATATGACACTCCAGACATCAACTATTTAAAAAAAAAAGAAGGAATGGAAGTAGGAAACCAGTGAGAAAAAACATATAAATTCCTCATGACTTCTCAAGCATGATTTCCCCACAGAAGGGGAGATTTCATCCAAAAAAGAAGTCAGGAGAAAATCCCAGTTGGAAAAGCACCGGTCTGGGGGTGCGTGTTTTTTCTCTCTGCTTTCTGAAGAGCTTTTAGTTCATATAAACAACTCGCATGGTTTGTAAGGTGTCTGACCGTGAAACTACCAAAGGTTTTTGAGCTTGGTGTTCGAAAGCATTCAGCTTCTGGGGTTTCCTAGCTTCTGTATGCTGGCTGTTCAAGTGTCAGCTCCTGAGTCACGGTCACCTCTGCGATCTGAGGTGAACGCTATCTCCATTCTTTGACAGCCGTGTGCGCTGTCCCCGGGGGCACAGTAATCCCCACGCACCACTGCTGCTGCCAGGACAAGTGTCAGAGATGATCGGTACCTGGCTGAGCCTGCCCCTTCTCCGCCAAGTCTGTGTCTGACAGCCCCTAATTTAAAAAAAAAGGCAAAAAACCCTAAACGTAAAAATATTTTTAGACATTTTGTGACTTGAGCGTTCATATGATGTGCAAGTTTGAACAAAGCCTTCCTCTACTGATGGGCCATTTGCCGCGCAGCGCTGTGAAATGTGCTGACTAAATTGGCACTGAGGCCCGTGTCCCTTTGCTTCTTCATTTTTCTCTGCTTTCCTTGGTCTGTCTTGTCACCCTCCCCATCGAGCTCACATGTGACACTTTCTTTGATAACACAATTACTGTTTCTTGCAACCCAAATGCTGGACATGAAATTGCATTATCGCTTTCAATTCAAGTAACTCCCTGCTTAAATTCCAGGCGTCAAAGTTGCAGACCGATATGCATTCACTCTGGACAAATCTGTCTTGCACTGAGAAAGGATTAAGTGCATGCTACAGTAGTCTCTGGGTATGACTGTATTATAGACATTGTGCTAGAGAACGTATTTTCAGGTTAACGAAAGGCATTGGCTGGAATAAAACGTGTTTGACTAATGATGTGTCTGTGTGAGAACACCTCTACCACTCCTGCAATATATAAACCCAATAATGCTACTGTTTTATCCTCCCTTTGAGATGTTGCCCTTTCCTGACTTGGGTCAGGCTTGTTATTTTAATGGAATCCTGCTGTGCAGTATAGTAGGATAACGGCATTACTGGGGTCTTGTGTGATGCTTTTCATCAATAGATAGTTATTGTGTGTGGTTACTAAAATTTACCCTTGTTTAAAGCTGGGGAACTGATGCAGAAAGAGGTGAATTGCCTGTCTAAGACTGTCCGGGGGTAGTGGTGGAGGCAGGAAGTCTTCTGCCTCTGGAGTCCAGCTCCCATTCTCTGTATTTCTTACTGCTTTAAAGAATGACCAAACCATTTGGAAAATGTCTAAAGATCACTTAGCCCATTAGAAAAACAGTCCACAGATCATCTTGTTTATTTATCCCAATAGTATTAATCTGCAACTAATTAAAACAGACTAAAAGTGAAGTTTTCATTTACTACTTCATTTTTCTGGGTTTTTTTTGTTTATTTGCCTGCCTACTTGCCTGGGAATTGGTTATACAAAATCCTGACAATGTAGAATTGGTAAGAAAAATAAATCAAAAATGCCCTACAACTTTACATTACACCTTCTGCATGGTGAGAAACACTGCAGTATGTAACTGCTGTACTTCCATCACGAGCATCACGAGAACGACAATCCAAGGCCACAGGACTCAAATTCTGTTATCTACCCACCTAAACTTCTCACTGAAATAGGTGGTACAGCTGTGGGATTGTTCCCTTTACTTTTGAATCTGCAGTGCTAATTACAAAATGAAGGTTGG
>NW_010262437.1:0-7236 GCF_000690775.1 Eurypyga helias
GCGGGGTGGCTCGCAGCGGTGTCACCGGCACTCCAAGAGATGGCAGAGCGGGTGGAAGAAACACTCAGATTCAAGGTTAAATTCTGCTCCAGACCCCATGGACACACTAATGGGAATTGGGAAAACCGAATATAACAGCGCCTCGTCCCACGACGTGCATCCGCCTGAGGTTCCTGGGCCGAGAGGCCACAAGGCGTGACGATGCCGCAGGGCTCGGGCAGAAGGGAATCGCTACGGCCCCACGGGCCGTGGCTCCTGGCGGCTCAGGGCGGTTCGGTGGCGGCCCTGCTGCCAGAGGGAAGGGCACGTCCAGCTGGTACCGTGAACCACAGCGACAGAGGATTGGACAACATGTTCCCATCCGCAATCCCCGCTGCTTGGGAAGGAACAAGCAGCAGTGGTTTTGGGGAGCTCTAACCCTACAAATCACTGCGCGGACAGGCAAGGCTGGACTGCTGGAGCTCTTAGACGATCGCAAATCGGGGATCATCCTTTGGCACTCTAGGGCACTTGAGAGCAAGCGGCTAGGTGAGATGAGTTCAGGGATTTTTCCTACGGGATCACTTCTTCCAGAAAGTGATGGAAGAATTATGGGTTTAAATTGAAAATGGGGAGGTTTAGATTAGATATCAGGAAGAATTTCTTCCGCAGGAGGGTGGTGAGGCACTGGAACAGGTTGCCCAGAGAAGCTGTGGATGCCCCATCCCTGGAAGTGTCCAAGGCCAGGCTGGATGAGGCTTTGAGCAACCTGGTCTAGTGGAAGGTGTCCCTGCCCATGGCAGGGGGGGTGGAACTAGATGGTCTTTAAGGTCCCTTCCAACCCCAACCATTCTGTGATTCTAAACCAGGAGCCTCCACCACCTGGGTCTGTGCTGTGCCACGTTAGCCTATACATCCTGAAATGTTACTGTAGAATTATGGGATAAAAAAATTCTGAAAAGCTGAGTGAGGAGTTAAACTTCCAAGCTCTGAAAACCCTTCCAAAAATTTGAGGGAAAAACAAAACCCTCATCACACTTAGGATAACTATTACTTAAAGCCAGAATAAGGGAAAAAAACTGCAAACCACCTACCCCATTTTGAAATAAAACACAGTTCCTATTAGACCACTGGTTCCATACCGGTTCCATTCTTCACAAATATGTGACTGCTCACATAAAAAGCATGTTATGTTCTCAGCCATTATGTCCAAATCTAGAATTATTGCAATATTTCCAGGGAGCGCTGCTCAGTATTTACATCTGGATAAGGGGCAACAGCTTTGCCTACTACTGCAAGTTGTTATTTTTCATTAAAAACAAATAAACTCAGCTTTCCCTAATATAACAGTAGTTTGCTTTCAGAGCAGATTCGCTTTTTATGATTTCACGATCATAAATAAAGATGGCAGCAACTTCCTGTGTCACGTACAGCACATTCTGTAGAAAGGGTTTAATTTACTATTTACATTTACCATTATGTAAGAAAAATACCCTTAGTTGTTATTTCACTGAGAAGGATGTTGATTCCCTTAGACAAACGTGCTTTAAATACTATTAGCGATGCAGGCACCTAGAACTTCATTTTAATGGGAACTGCGGAGACAGCAGCAGCAGTATTTTTTTTTCCTCTCACGTCTGAAAATAACCTCAACATTTAGAAACTCAAAAGAGGAGAAATTACATACCCAGACAATCTTAGACACTATGACAGAAAATAAAGCAGGGAATGCTCAGCAGAGAATCATGGAATGGTTTGCGTTGGAAGGGACCTTAAAGACCATCTAGTTCCAACCCCCCTGCCATGGGCAGGGACACCTTCCACTAGACCAGGTTGCTCAAAGCCTCATCCAGCCTGGCCTTGAAGACAGCCAGGGATGGGGCATCCACAGCTTCTCTGGGCAACCTGTTCCAGTGCCTCACCACCCTCTCCAGGAAGAACTTCGCCCTGATATCTAATCTAAACCTCCCTGCTTTCAATTCAAACCCGTAGATGACGTACCAAAAGGCAGTTTTGAATTTATCACCCTACTGGCTGCCCAGTGAACGAAGGCAGGCCTCAGGAAGAGGATTTCGGTCATTTTTTTCCTCAGGATACCCCTGCCTGAGGAAGCTGGAAGGGCAGCAACCCGCAGTGAAAATCCCCATCTGGGAACAAACACAAAGGCCTCAGCTCTCACGTGCAGCTCCAAACTGAGACCGCACAGCCCACTCAGGGGAAGAGGGTGTAACGGTTTGACTACTCTCAGGAGCCCTGCGGGATTTTCAGCCATCAGCAGGGAGACTCCAGTAAGAAACAGAGATGCAGAGATATAGCCCAAATAACACGTGATGTTGGGTCAAATTGGTTTGTGACCTGCTTTTAATGCATCTGCATTACTACAGTAGTTGGGGGAATAAAAAAAGATGGGCTGAGAAGAAAGTACACGGCACAGATCCACTATGCTACAGGCAGAATATATTCAGGAGAATGTCAGGACAGCAGAGGTATATAGACAGGCATAGGAATTTATCATAAATGTCATAAAAGTATCGTGTGAGGCATTTTGCAAACACAGAATACAAAACCGCCCTACACACCTAATCCTTAGGGCAGCGACTACGGCAAAATTGGATTAACCTGGCCCAGCTTTTGGTGCTTAATGAAGAAACTTGTGTCAGGAGCACAGTTCTTCCAGGCTCCTTTGAGCTGATGCAGAGACAGGTACATTCAGGAGGCGAATCACATCACAGCAGGAAGAACACTTTTGTTCTCCCATGGCTGAAGTGGGAGTTGCGGGTGACTATTTCTAGCTGAAGCCATGTCAGTCGTGATAAATCTGCATTAACTTGTGTTCAAATTGATCGAGATAGTGACTGTCACACCTATCCCTTACCAAAAAAAAAAATCTTAAATTTTTCCTGCCACTCCCTCCATAACTTCCTCCTATTCCTTCCTCCTCCTCAGCCCTCATGATCCACACACCTCCTCTGCCACACAGAGAACAAACTGACTCATTAGATAAATGAATGGAAGTCATGAATGCATTATCCAGCTAGTTTCTTCCAAGGTACTGTAATACTGAGAGCCTACGTGTATTTCATAGAATCACAGAATCACAGAATGGTTTGGGTTGGAAGGGACCCTAAAGACCATCTAGTTCCACCCCCCCTGCCATGGGCAGGGACACCTTCCCCTAGACCAGGTTGCTCAAAGCCTCATCCAGCCTGGCCTTGAACACTCCCAGGGATGGGGCATCCACAGCTTCTCTGGGCAACCTGTGCCAGTGCCTCACCACCCTTTCCAGGAATAATCCTTCTGATGTTGAGGGCTCCACAGCTGGACGCAGCACTCCAGGTGGGGTCTCACCAGAGCAGAGTAGAGGGGCAGAATCCCCTCCCTCGACCTGCTGGCCACACTTCTCCTGATACAGCCCAGGATACGGTTGGCTTTCTGGGCTGCCAGCGCACACTGCCGGCTCATGTCCAGCTTTTCATCCACCTTTCATTACCATTTGAACTGGGTAATACCTTTGTGCAGCTTCCTAACCAAACAGATTGCATTATACAACCCCCCAGATACAGATACACTTAATTCTAAAAGCGAAGTGAGGAAAACTAGTCGGCAACTCCATTTTTCCCCCCTCTATTACAGAGGAATATTTTTTTCCATAATCCAGCTGTCACTGTCCTTCTGCCTTATCCCTAACAACTTCTGAAACTGTTGTTCCATGTAGACTCAAACATAATGAAGTCCCTTTAAGTTTTCTGAAAACTGCAGCTGGGTTGAGGATAGACATCGAAGTCAGCAGAGAAAAATAACAAAAGCACCAAAGACACTTCACATCTCATTGTCTCCCCCGGGTCCCGCCTGCTCTGCTCAAGGAACGCTTGAACAGGGGAAGAAGGGAAAGAACTGGAAAGTTAGGGTCTGAAAGAAAGAGCTGGCAGACACTTCAGGGTAAAGGGTAACACAATCATCAGGCAAGTACGCTCTTCATGCTTTTCTTGTTTGTTATCAAAACAGTCTTTTAAAAAAAAAGAAAAATAACCTCCAAATATCAACCCCCTAAACTCCTAATCTAAAAATTATTCTATTTGTAAAGGAAATCAAGTGATTTTGGGGGTGTTGCCAGAATGCCTGAGCTCCTAGCATGGATAACATGTGCATTTAATACCAATTCGGTGAAACACAATTTTCTAGACCCACAGAAAAAGAGGAACCCCTGCTGATCTATGCCGAGATAAAGTTCAGAGGCTGAAGGGGGGCTGACCACCCACTTACGCAAGCTCTGCCGCTGACTGCAACAAAACTGAGCTGAGCTATTACTTCAGTGAGTGCAGGAGTAGAACGGGAAACATCACAGCATTACAGGATTTGATTAATAGTATTAAAGAGAACCCAACTAGGAAAGGGACCATTTAGGTTCCTTAAGACACCCCTGCCAAGAAAAAGCATACTCGCTGCGATGCTTGGTATCCTACACAGCCCTACAGTGGTGAACTTAAAACTGGATGATTGACACTGGGAGCTGTTTCAAAGGCATGCAGTACATATTAACTTATTTTCTGGATAAGGAAACCATACACAACAGTAACGACTGACAGGGGTTATATGATAAGACTACTAGTACGTACCACCGGCTGTTTGGTTATGTCCACCAGGTCTTTAATGTTGTAATACTGATGCTTCTCAAAGGCTGAAAAAAGCATGTCCAACACTTGCTGTTTATCAGCTCGAGCCCGTTTTCCATCTTCCTTCTTCTTCTTCTCATATTCAATCTATCAGATACAGAACACGTTTTAAAGACATTCACACGCAACGCTGTATAATTCTCAGTGCTGAACGTTAAGACATACAAAACTTCTATTTAATAAAACACCATTCAATGACTCAGTGCTTTTCATCTGGAGAGTTGTCTTTTGAGCATTCAGCTCTTTTACAAACATAAACGAAGCATTCTGTCCTCAGCACAATAAGCTTTTCAGATACGTATCTCTGCTTTAAACAGTATCGAAACAGAGCCTGCATCATGGGCCCAAACCCGGAGAGACAATCAGTATACAGGAATCCAAACTGAGATGGTATTTTCACTCCACCTCTGTCGATATCGGCTTCTGAAGTATAATGACAAACATCAAACAGCCTAAAAATCACCGTATTTGGGAAAATCCACAGACCAACGTGGCTACACCCACAATCTTAACAACCACCTGCCCAAAGGATGCTCAAATGGCCCTTGGACGCTGCCCCTTCTGTTCCAGAAGCAGCCCTCAAAGCATCCACTCCATCAGTATACACCCCACGTGAAGACACGCCTCGAGGATACGGATGGCTTCTCTTCGGGAGAAACCTCAGGAGCGCGCACAGATTCGCGGCAGTCCAAACAAACCAACCCGAGCAAGTCAGCGCCCCTCATCGCCACACACCATCCAATTCCAGAACACGTATTAAAAAGGATTCAGCTACTATAATCTGCACAAGATCACCATGTATTTTGACATAAAACTTTTATCACTACCAGCCTCTAAAAATTTTTCCTGCATTTCCTGACGTGTATCGTCAGGAGCACGATACGCACCGCCCAGCACACCCCAAACAAACCCCAACCACGGCAGAGCACCAACTGCAGCATCTGCCACCACGTCACCCCGTGGTGATATCCGAACAACATCCAGCTCCTTGGAACCGACGAAGGTGACCCAGCAGGTAACATAATTCATCAAGTGCTTTCAGGCAAACTGCGTGGGCGAATCCGAAGCGGCACAATGTACCGCACGTGATCGGTAAGGGACACATGCCTGGCTGCCAGTGGGATAATGTCTATGGAAGCCGAATTATTTGGATCAGGATCTCAAACCTGATCCTGCAAGGGAAGACCTTCAGAAGAGAAGCCTAGAAATGAAAATTCGTAGTTTACTGGATACTAAAAATCTTACTTTAAGAAGAGAGATTACTTTTATGGCACAAATTTTCCCCCGTTTCCTTGCCAGCTAACTCCCTCCTACTCTCTGAGCGAGCCTGTCTCTTGGCATCTGTCCCAACGTGGCTGAAGACTACTGCCCCCTTTGCCGTCGCTCACGGGTCTCTGGCCAGCCACCCTTCCCTCTGTAATCCCCAAACAGAGGTGCATCATTAAACTGAACACAGGGCAACTGTTCCCAACCTGGAGCTTGAAGTCCGTGGCTTCTGCTTAAAACCTAAGCTGGGCCTGGGCAACCAAACACTTGTCTGCTTTTCCAACTGTATGGTACCAAAGATACAACCTCTCCACACAAACCCACACAACTGATTTTTAATCCACTAATACACTTTGGTGTAATTATTTAACTCTTTAGCCTCTGCATTTAAAAAAAAACCCCAGGAATAGCTTTGTAACAATAGCAAACTGCAGCATCATGTAAACAGCATCACAGAACACCACCTTGGTTGCCATAAAGTTGATATTTCATGCCAGCATTGAAAAGCACTTGTTATGGTCAGAATCCCCTTGCACCGTACAGTTCAGAAGTCTCATTTCCACCCACAAGAATAATTTTGGTTTCTGTCTTCTAATACAATTTTTTATTTGAAAACTGCTTCTTTGCTTTGTAAGCTGGAGAGAGTCAAAGGGAAAATCCACTGTCACATACGTCATGAGACTGACAGCACATCACATAAACGTAGGAGTAAGATCATCACAAAGTATGTCCGTATCATCATTTTTCGTGGAATGAAACCAAGGCAGAGGAAATACCTGGCAGGCACAAAGTTGCAGACAGTGCCACCGTTACACTGTGTTTTCAGAAGAAAATGCGTAAACAACAGCTATCCAAACATTATTAAAAATCATATCATCTACTTGGGTACAACAAATATTTTTTGGTCCTGCTTGAAAAATTGCTCCAGATTCTTTCCCCTTGGTAGCTCATCGTCTAGCACAGGAATTACCCTCCTGTAGGATACGCTGTACCACATGGGAAGGAAAGCGAGACTACAAATTATTGAGTCCTCTTCAAAAAGCAAGACATCGATGCCATATTATCCTGGAAGCAGTTTTCTAATTAGCCACTGCAATCAACTGCAGCGGCCTTTCTTGAGCCTGAGTTTTTGGCCTTTTTTGACTTAGGGATCCACTTAATTTTCCAGCTTCTCTACTGGATTTTCAATAGAGCCCTATTACATCTGAGACACTGGCTAATGGGATATTAGGGCTAGGGACATCGCGAATGTTTAGAACATATGTCCATGTTAACATTTTACAAGAGGAGGAGATGGAACCATAGAATGGTTTGGGTT
>NW_010262438.1:0-400 GCF_000690775.1 Eurypyga helias
AAATGGAGACTCTTAAATTTCCAGAAGCAATAGAGGCTGGCTCCAGAGTCACACTTCAAGTGCTGTCATCAACTCCTGAACACTTCTTTCAGAGCTGACAGTGCTTGGCAAGCAGTGGATCCAAATGTTAATACATAAGTGTCTCTAAGTTTGTTGGTGTACTGAGGTCTTGACCTTTCCTGTGAAGCTACTTCAATTGTTTCTGCAGTTGCGAGTTATCAAAATTAAGCCCCCCAAAAAAGCCTACCTGGCATCCTGCTTTTGCTGGTGCTCTTTACCTGTGAGTGCTTCTGAGGAGTTCCTCTGTGGGCAGCATGTGGGTTTGCTGGGATCAGGCAGCTCTTAGCAGTCCTTCAGCTGTAGGTATGTTTCTTATCAGTGAGAGCAGAAGTGGGTTCAG